>NW_006768839.1:162279-263222 GCF_000204055.1 Melampsora larici-populina 98AG31 | reverse complement strand
TGTTAATACTTGGCACGTGCCATATTTTGTTTGCTAACCAAAAAAGGGAATACCAAAAAATGGCAAAAGCATTGTCTGAAAACAAATCTTTACCAATGGATATAAATACCATGGGATAACATGAAACCTGTCCCACATCAGCAATTTTTATACTGCTCATCTTTTGGCAATACTTTGATTCCTTCTCCCACTCTTTGATGGCAAGATGCCTTCTGATGAAGACGGGCTTCACCTGCTACCTGTTCCACTCTACAACGGAAAGATGAAGTAGCTACCAATACCTCATGGAACAAATTACACCCAGCAGAACTCCTTGCACCACCCAAGCTTTTCAACAAAATTATTGAATATATGGTGGAGTTTATCCAAATCCTAATCATAATGAATAACATAGGATACCCCTAATGGGAGGGATGGCAGGTGAACTAAAAATCCTGTAACTAGGATGTACTAATATTGGTAAAACTGTATTATACCTTTTTTTGAGAATGCTTTTGGATGAAATAACAAATCACTAATAATATCCTAACAAATCAATGAATTACATAAAGCAAAATCACATTCTATGACTATAACTAACTTGGTCCACACTCCCTATTTTTTTGACACCTCTCTTTCCAGATTAAATTTTAATGTTCTCCTCTAATGATTGATCAGTGTTTGTTTTCCATCTTGAACAAGTTTTCCTTTAGCAAGCTGGCCCAAATTTCTGTTTGTCAAAACATGTTCCAACTTCCATTCTATTATGCTTTCTCTTTGTGTACTAACAATGTACCATCCCTTGTCAAACCAATACAGATTACACATACACTGCAAACATTAAACAACTTCCCTTCAATTGGAAAATGATTAGAAGCAGACTTGGTGATCAAGCATTGATCACTGCACACCTGAGCCACAGCACCCACACTACATACATACAGTAGCATGGGTGAATTGAGAGCTATCATGTACATACAGAGATGCTCAGATATTGACTCATCTGGAAGAGTAAGCCGTATGTAATACCTTTGAAAAAAATTTTCAGTTTAACAAAAGCGTTCCAAAAATTGACTACATACACTGACTCATAGCTTTGGTGTAATTGCACTAACTAACCTTCATGTAACACCCTTTCTGTTACTATCAAATGCCTTCCAGAGTACTGCCTCAGTGGCTATGAAGGTATATGTATGTAGTCAATTTTTGTAATGCTTTTGTCAAATTGAAAAATATTACAGAAGGTATGACATATGGTTTACTCATCCAGATGAGCCAATATCTGAGCAACTGTATGTACAAGTGGATCCGGACAAGATACAACACACACTACACAAAATATAATATTTTCTGGGCAGAAAATTAAATTATTGATACACAAAAATATTGAGAGGCCAGGAGAAGGGCAAAAAATAAATAAAAATATGCATCTTGTTCCCTGCGGTGAGAGCTTCACTATCCATATTTTTCCATATTTTTACAGTCCGTATTGATAAGTGTACTAACAATAAACCTTCATAATCATCCAATTACAACCTGTAACAAGCACTGAAATTTGGCTCATTAGTGTTTAGAGAAACTTTTGATTTCTGAAAACACCTATAACTTTGTCAAATCTGCCTCAAAACACTTGATTTTAAGTGCATTAGAAAGCTGAACTCTTCCTCTCAAACTTTCATAAGGTCAAGAACTATGTAGCTAGTATGACAATCATTCTATGGATCTGTATGTACAAATGTACAAAAAAGATTATATCTTTTTTAGCATACCAGCATGCTGTGTGGTCCTATTATGAACTATTTGGAGGACAATTCCAGCTTACCAATGCACCCAAAATCGAGCGTTTTGGACCGGAATTGAAAAAGTTATGAGTATTTTCAGAAATCAAAAGTTTCTCTAAACACTAATGAGCCAAATTTCAGTGCTTGTTACAGGTTGTAATTGGATGATTGTGAAGGTTTATTGTTAGTACACTTATCAATACGGACTGTAAAAATATGGAAAAATATGGAGAGTGAAGCTCTCACCGCAGGGAACAAGATGCATATTTTTATTTATTTTTTGCCCTTCTCCTGGCCTCTCAATATTTTTGTGTATCAATAATTTAATTTTCTGCCCAGAAAATATTATCTTTCTTGTAGTGACATTTAATCCGCTGGCCCCGACTAATGTAAAGTTACATATACAACTTTTGCATCACAGTGAGAAAATTTCTCACTGTGTGTGTATGTATAAAATTTGCTTATGTGAAGACATTTAGTAAATTGGTCAAAGGTCGCATTTCACAATCATTGATGAGTTTACTGCTGTTTGCCATTTGGTAAAGATGACCTTTAAGTCATGTGAGTTGATAATTTGTTATCCTTGAGTGCATTGAATACAAATAAATCAAGCCTTCTCATTTGCCCCTTGTCTTGCTCATCTTCCTTTGGATATGACAATGTCAATAATAATCAACTTTCTGTCATATCCAAAGAACAATCTCACAAAAAGCACTTTCAAGTGAATCACAATGCAAATAGTAACAATGATACTGAGAATCTTGAATTGAAAAGATTGAAGACTATGGATGCAACAAGACAGTTTGAAGAATACAAGTATATAAACTTGAAGGAATCATTCTCAGGCTTCAGCTATACAAATCATGTAATTTAAAATTCTCATATTTTTGTATCTGACTTGATTGATTGAAAGTGATAAGACAATATGATGGCATCAGTGTCTTAGATCAGCGCAAGGCTTTGTCCCCATATTATTTTGATTGAATGCAACTTGATCTTGATATAAATTAATAAGTTCTTAAATTGAAAGATTCCAAATCAAAGGAATAAGATTGTAATATGAATGGCTTGATTTTGATTTCAATTGATTATGATTTGATTTTGATTTCAATTGATTCTGATTTGGGTTTGATTGATTGAGTTTTTGATTCAAATAAATGATGGTTTGCTAAGTTGATAAGCTTGAGATTGAGTGAAAAAAGGTAAAGTGAGGCAATTGAAGGGAGTTGAGTTGGGATCAATGTGAAGAGTGAAAAAAGAAAGAGATATTTAAAAGAGAGGTAGAGGTAGAGGGAAAGAAAAGGGAGAAAAAAGATAAGAAAAGAAATGTACAAGTCAAAAACAAAACTGTGATGGGTACAGATCATAGAAAGTGGCATATGTTGAAAAAGTATACGACTTTTTTTTGTTTTCAAAACTGCACACAATTTTTGCACATATGTACAAAAATGCATGTGCGCCTTTTGACGCACTTTGGTTTACCAAATGACAATTTTGGGTTGCACATGCAACCAAAAATCACTGCACATTTTTGGTGGTGCACATTTGGTTGCTCACATCACATACACATTACCAAAGTGGGTGTACTGTACGTGTTATGGCTTAGGTGTGTAGTGATCAATGCTTTATGACCAATTATACTTCCAATAATTTACCCATGCTCAATTGATGGAACATCATTTGATGTTTGCAGTGATATAACACTTCATATTTGGTAAGATTTACATCATATGACTCATCTGTGCTACTGTCTTATCAATTTCTTTGTGAGCTACTAGGCTAGTAAAACACTAGAAAATAAAGTTTGACTAACAAACTATGTCTATTAGGCGCGTGAGAACTTTGTTTAAGGCTCTAAACAAAGTTATTAATGAAGTAGTGGGATCAAACCAGGACTGACTTCAGTTAATTGACCTTTAAACAAAGGGTTTTGGATACCAATCCGGGAATCAATGCAAGACAGGAGTCTTCTAGCAGGAACAAGAGTAGAAACTACAGTCTAGGTCCGTGCCCAAGTCAACAACACTCTACTTAGAGTTTGTTAATCAAGGGAAATATCACCTAGTGATATTTAAAGTTCCTTAAACTCCAAACACAGAGGAACTCCCTTGAATTTAGAGTTTCTCAAGTTATTGAATTCCCTTAATAACTTGAGCAGTACTGCAAGGATCATCTCCTGACATAATTGGGGAAGTCTTCAAAAGACATTCAACAATTAACAATGGTTTGAATCAAATAGAGAAATATACAATGTCTAAGAAAAGAGGACAAGGACTCTATTTATCTGATTGAATGAAGTTATTGATAATTTTGTTAAAAGTAATGATGATGATGGATTTTCCTGGAGGGTCAGAGAGCTCTTTATATACTCAAAACCCTGAAAATCCTTCATGTACAACTTGTGGTTTGATTACATACTCACATGTTGTATGTAATCATAATTTTAATTATTTAATTATTATTTGATTACATGCATGTGTAGCTCTGGTGTTACTCATGTGATGTGCACTTGTGAAAGGTGTTCTTACTCAGTGCAACCTTTTGTTCAGATTTACATGTGTGTACATATCAATTTCATATGTAACTATATGTAATTACATATGTAATTGGCTCTTGAAACTGAGCCATGAGTTGTAATTATTATTTTTGTTATTATATTATTATATATCAGCCCTTTGGTACTAGGTATAGGGCTTGGGGCTGACATTCTTTCTTACTACACTCTGTTTGTGGATCAGGTAGGTTTTCTAGTCTTTCTATCCTTTCTTTCCATTTTCCTTTTGATAATCTTATGGTTTTGTCTATTTCATGCCATATAGACCCCAAAGGTTTTTGCTCTACTTCACAATTTGCAAATCTTCCATTATTTGACTGACCTCCAAATGCATTGATGAGTTGTATTATATCTTCCATTTTTAGGTCATTGTCTATCCTCTTTATGACAAAATAATTGACCCAGCATACCTTTTTGACTTTGAATACCAAGGTAATAATCTCCTTTCACGCATCTACCATTCACCCCAAAGTACCACATCCTGTCACTCTGCCAATGACAAAAGAAATCCCAGTATCTATTCATATAGTTCCTCTGAGGTCTTTTAATTATGGATGATACTAAATCCAGCCCGGGGTTTGCAACTCTGACCGCCCGGATATCATCTGTATGTATTCTTGATTCCACGCTATCCTGTGTGGCTTGACATTCCGGGTGGTCACTTAGAAATTTGTTGATTTGGTGTTGTGACCGCCCACTTTATTCATGTCAATTTGATACAATCAACTTCAATATGCTCAAAGACATGATTCATCATCTGGTCCATGGCCTTGCTACCACATCTCTGTGAAGACCTCAACATATGCTAACACTTTGTTGTCTTCAGCAGACGTCTGATATTTGCCATCCTCAGGCTGAGCTCAATTAAGATATCTGTTTGTTGTACATTTTTGTGCGTCCATTGTGCGCGTGTGTTTGCATCATCAGTCCATAATTAGCTATGTACTACATCATAGACACCACACATCCATTGCTGAGGCTTGGTGTGTGCATCTCTTCAATCTCTTGTTGTCAAAGTGTGAGTACTTTGTCTCTTACTCTCTCAAATCTGCTTGTCTTCCTGGGTCTTGTGTTTGATTCTGCTCATGACTTGTAATGGTACGTAGTTGGTGGTGTCTGTTGCTGGATCATGATTGACACGCATGGGCAACTCGCCCAATCTTCTAACTTTGCAACTTGCCCTAATAAGGTGCTCCCTCCCTGGAGGTAAGTACAAATGTTTAAGGCCTCTCATGGACATAATAATCTCAAATTGACAAAAAGACCAGTGGGTGGTCACAACATGAAATCAACAAAATTTCAACAGACCACCCGGAATGTCAAGCCACAGGGATAGTGTGAGATCAAGATTAGATACAGATGAAACCCAGGCGGTCAGAGATACAAGCACCGGGCTGGATTTTGTATTATCCTTAATGATTGTCAAGAAATTCCACTGAGATTGGTCAGTTGGTCCTTGTCTGTAAGCTTTCAATTGGTATACAATAGCCAATAATCACTTGATGTCTTTGTTATTAGCGGGGTTCAAGTCAAAAATTCCAAGTAGGAATTTTACAACATCCAAGAAAGTTTTTTAGGACAAATTTTACCTAAAACCGACTTGGATGTCATAAGAATGGTTCAAAAAAGGCCACCACGTTTCAGAAAAAGAAGAAGAAAAGCTTTGAGACAAAGGTACAAGTGCTGGAAAAAAGTGCATTTTGTGAGCTACTAGCTTCTTTTAGGCTAGCAAATCACTAAGGAAAAAGGTATACACTTGTAGGGATTATGATCTACAAGGTTTAAAGGCGGAGAAATAAGGTTCAAGCTCTATACTTGTAACAAACAAGTATAGACTGCAGTTAGAGGACCTTTAAAGAAAGGCTTTTCAGGGATTTGGGTGAGGGTTTTACTATTATTAATAGTAGAAACCGTGCACTGAATCTTCAGTGACTTACACTTAATCAATTATATTTCTGCTAGAAATAAATTGATTAAGAACACTAATTTCTTTTATAGTGTTTTAGTACTTTACACTCTGACTAATAGAGGTACTACGCAGGTTTAAAGTTTCTTGATCTGATTAAATCCCAAATCAGATCAAGCAGCACTTAAGGACTACCTCCTTTATAGTTTGATTCCACGAACGGTAATCAACAACTATTACAAAACTGTGACTAAGACCAGTCACAGTAAATTGGGGAAATAAGAACCACAAGACAAAATAACAATCACAAATAAGATGGTAAAGTTTCACTTTACTGAAAGCTTCTAATCTAGTTGGTGATGAGGTTTTATTGTATAATAAAAGTGTTAAAGATGTAATGTGATGATGATTCTGAATTTCGCATATTCAAGTTTTTTATAGTCTGAAGTTTGAAAATCCTATGCGCACAATTTGTGGTTCCAAGGTTAGGTTTATACTACATATTAGTATTGAGCTATCTACTTGGTTACATACCTGTTACATGTGTGTAATGTATGTAATCTTTTAGGAAATGTAAAGTCGTGTACTCACACAGTCTTTTACATAAGTTTTACATGTGTTACATATGTTAATTCATATGTAATTTGACTCTTGAAACTGAGTCTGAGTTGTAATTATTGTTTTTTAATGTTTTCTTATTGTTATTTGTCAGCCTATGGTACTATGGTTCAGTACTCAGGGCTGACATTCCCCACCACTAGAAGAGATCATACACCTTTATCAGGTTTATTATCTCTTTTTGATGCTCTGTATGCTCTTAGAGTCACTTTACCATTGGGCACTTTTTCTGCTGGTAACCATTCATCTGAATCAGCTCCTTGATTTTTGTATCTGACAAGATATAATATAACATCTTTGTTGTCCTTATTCTTAACTCTTTTCTCTCTTAGTATCTTAAGGAACTTCTTTTCTGCTTCTGGAGTAAATTTAGGTATAACTGTTTTACTTGTTGGATGAAATTCATTTCCTTCAGGACAGTTATACTTTTTCACAAGGGACACTGGAAATACAGGATGTTTTCTTCCCATGTCTCCTGTCAGTATGAGTTCTACTGCATTTGGTCCTACTAGTTTAGATATAACAAATGGACCAACAAAGAGATCTCGTAATTTCTTAGATCCTTCCACGTTAGTGAAGTTTGTTGTTGACAACAAAACTTGGTCTCCCACTTTGAAGTTTGGCTCACGATGTGTCTTGTCCCATCTTTCTTTATTATATTCTTCTGCTTCTCTAATGCAATTTGCAGCAAATGTTCTTGCTTTACTGATCATGGAAGCAAAAGATAAAGATGTAGGATGGATTTCAACATCTCGTGTCTTAAATTTGTCCTTTGGCAGTCGTGGACAATAACCCCTTTCAATTTCAAAAGGTGATTTTTTTGTAGTACTATGAACACTGCTGTTGTAGGCTATTTCTAAAGCAGGTAACAAACTTACCCAATCATGAGTATAGCCATCCTTGTCTTTGAATTCCAGCCCAAAAGCACAGTATCTTCTTACTAAATCTTCCAATGTACCAATGTTTCTCTCACTCAAACCATCAGTTTGAGGGTGGTAGGCTGTAGAGAAAGCTAACTTAGTCCCCATCAGTTGAAAAAGACTTTTCCAGAATTCTGACGTGAATTTTGGGTCTCTATCACTGATAATTACTCTTGGTAATCCTACATCTGATATCAATCTCTCCCAAAAAAGCAATGCAATATCCATTGCTGAAGATTCTTTATAGCATGGTAAAAATCTTGTTCGCCTAGAAAATCTGTCTACCACCACTAGACAAGCATTATTATTATCACTGCCTCCTGGTGGTAGGCCTGTAACAAAGTCCATATTGATTATCTGCCATGGGTAAGTTGGTGCTTCAATTTGCTGAAGAAGTCCATACCTCTTACCTGTAGCTTTGTTGGCTTTTTGACATCTATCACAGCTTGCTACATATTCCTCAGTGTCTAGTTTCCACCTTATCCACCATGCTGTAGTATGAATTCTTTCAAGAGTTCTGTCCGTTGACAAATGACCAGATAGAAATCCATCATGACATACCTTCAGTATCTGTTCTTTATGAATCTTTGAGACTAAAACTACAGCTGATGTATGTTTTTCTCTAAAGTATAACAACCCTGATTGCAATGATATTTTACCTTCTGCATAATAACTCCTCCACGGTGATTCTAAAGTGGTTGCAAGGCTCAAGTCTACTTTGTCTTTTGACAGAAGTCTGACAAGTTTCAGCGTATTGGGATCTGACTTGTAACTTTCTTTGATTTCTGTAAAGAATTCATCACTTAATTCTGCACGGCTGATACCCATCACTGGTATATCAATCTCTGCGTCCTCAGGATCCCATGCTGGATTGCTGCTGTCATTTGGCAGTGCCATTCTACTTAGACCATCCGCATTGTTATGCATTTTACCTGGTCTATGAGTTATCGTCATATAAGGTCTGTACTCTTGAATGGCTAACATCCATCTCAAGATATGTCTGTTGGGTGTTTTGATGTTCATGAGTGATATTACTCCTGTACAATCCGTAATGACTTCAAAGTAAACTCCGTCTAGATAATAGTGCAATTTTTCTAGCGCCCATACTAGAGCTAAAGCCTCTAGTTGAGGTGAACCGTACCTAGTTTCACTGTCTTTCAGTTGTCTAGAAATGAATACTATTGGTCCTTCTCTGGATTTCCCATCAACTAGTGCAATCCGGCGGCGGGCGCCGCGATGCCGAAATTGAGATGAAAAACCACCTGAGCTTTGTAATGGAGGTAATCACACACCATCACATACAAATGTAAGTTATAAGATGCTGCCATTGAGACATCAAATCAATGCGTGAGGGGAAATTCTTGCACAGATTAAAATTCGGGACAGACTGTGGCAGCCGGCCATGAATTATGAGCAAAAGATAATCTAAAAATTATATAAGGTTGACTTAAAGAGTTTACTAAAATTGCAACACAAAACCAAACACAAATTGGTCGTACTTAAACTCTTATACATGAGGTACAACAATATTATAAAGGCAGTATAGTGAAGGAATTCTTGCTGATGATAAGCCCAGATCTGGATCCTACCTTGTACTACCCATCTACCACTATATCTGCTTACTAAAAATCTTGCAAACAAAGTTTTCCTACTTGCATTCAACTTCATCAATAAAGTTCTGTTTGAAGTGGGTTCAAATACTACGTCAGGAATTATTATTCAGTGACTATCACCATAGTTAAATGTACTTACTATGACTTCGTCATGTGATAGTTCCGGCCTAAAATGACACTTTATGTTGTGGCTTTTGAACAGGGCTACCAACTCAGGGTCATGTGTAGATCGACCGTTCCAGGTAACTAAGACAACATGTTTAAGTTTTGGCGCATCCCTGAGCATCGAGCGTTCATCTGTCATGGCCTTCTTCCAATAATTTCTACTATTGACATAGCTGGTGATGATGACCTCGACTGTTTCGAAGATAGGGTACCGTAGGAAGGTTGGCTGACGATCTGTAGGATCAACGTACAAAGCACGTATAACTTTAAGCTTTGGAAGTCTTAACAAACAAACATCATCTTCAATAGAGGTTGGGATGGTATGGACAAAGAGGCCGTGGAAAGATTGCGCTAAATCGATGATAATTGTTGCTGTGAGCTCGACTCCGGCAGACGAAGGATACTCTAGCAACTTGATTCCTTGGCTTACTATTTGACACAAATTGTTGATGGCGTTGACGTTCTTGGGGTGGGTTGCGACCCACAAATGAATTAAATTTGGTAGTGATCCAGGTTCCAAGTTCAAGGATTTTATTGTTGCAAAGTTCAGTGTCAGGGACTCTAATGAGGATAAGTTGTGCAATACAGCCGTTACAGAGTCGGAGTCGTTCATGATGCTATGATGTTTAGTACCCTTAATAATCAATTTCTTCAAAGTGTTTGTATGCGTAAATGCAGCTATCATATCTTCCAAAAACCCAACTGAGTATGTGAAGATTATTTTCAATTCTTGCAAGGTAGAACCACATAAAGTAATAAGATCGGCCGCGTCCTGCATTAAAATTGATCTCGATTCGTTGTGTTGATGATTGAATTCCAGCTGCGCACGATTGCCTTGCGGAAAGTTGTCTTGTAAGTTATTGAGCACTGCAGATGAAAAGAACATGACCCGATCCAAGCACAGGCGACGTAAGTGGGTTACAGGTGAGGATACAGTAGAGGTGAATCCAATTGAGAAGGTATGGATCAAGTTGGCGTTCAATGTCAGAGAGGCACAGACAAAGGGTGGTATTGCAATTGCCCAAGACCGACCGAGTAAACGCAAACTTAACAATCGATTGATGGAAGTTTGATGTAAGAAGGGAGTGTCTGCACTGTTTGTTGGATCGGCAGGAGCACGTAGCATATCATCATGGAAGCAGGCTATAATGCGCTCTACAATCTCTACTGGCAGGTGTGGAGATGCAGGCATGATAATTGATGATTTATTGAACAATCGAAGAGATGCAGAGTGGACATTAATCATGATGAGGGCATATGAGCATCTTATAACAAACGTCACGAACTCACACAGGCGTTGGGGTGAATCACACGCATGCTTTGGGATACAATAGGCATGTCCCAATTGTCAAGAGACAATTTATCGCCGTTTGCTGAGGATATATAGGCAGCGTTTGTCAAACTTACCAAAAAGTCTCAAAACTCTACACATGATTATAACAAACGTCACGAACTCACACAGGCGTTGGGGTGAATCACACGCATGCTTTGGGATACAATAGGCATGTCCCAATTGTCAAGAGAAAATTTATCGCCGTTTGCTGAGGATATATAGGCAGTGTTTGTCAAACTTACCAAAAAGTCTCAAAACTCTACACATGATCACCGTTGAAGCCGTAAAATCTCAGCGTAACATATTTACCTTATGGATATTCATGATCTTGTCTTTTCAAGAGGATTGTAAGGACAAAGTCAGACAAAAGATAACAACATGTCTATCACTCGCACTGGACATGTTTGCTTGATTCGCCCCTTGCTTATTGAGACCCATCAAACTGAGCAGCTTGTTGGGGTTATTTGATTATGAGACTAAGTAATATGTATGAAAGATAGAAATTTATTAACTGAAAGCAGAAATACATAAACACTGATTGCTTACAGACATGAGCTTCAACCACTTGATTATAAAATCTTAGCGGAAACATACAACAGGTAAATTAATCGAGCAATATAGGATGAAATACAATATTTTTAGTCTTTGCTTCGCCCACCTCTGAGGTAATGCATACCTGGACATTTGCAGCGCTTGTACCATGTGAGAGGGCGACATATAATTGGCCATGAGCAAACACTGGATTAGGTAGCAAAACCGTAACCCTCTCCAAGCTTCGCCCTTGAGACTTGTTTATAGTCATGCAAAAAGCAGGCATCACAGGAAATTGATAACGGTAAAAAGGGATAGGAGAGTCTTGATTTCCATCATGGTGGAGTTTGATCTTAGGAAGGCTGACGATTGTCCCTTTCATTTCGCCGGTGAGGATCCGGCATTGGAGAGTGTTTCGACCACAATGAGTCACGAGTAGACGGGTACCGTTGCAAAGACCGTCACCAAGATTCAGGTTGCGAAGAAGCACGACGGCCGCTCCTACCTTGATTTTGAGCACGTGAGCAGGGAAACCGGGAAAGTTGAAGGAGTTCAAAATGGTGGGTGTTACTTGATCCAAGAACGCTTCGTCCATCATATCAATGGAGGTTGAGGTGTAGTATTGACCGGGTAATGAGTCCATGACATGATCATTGACCATTTGAACGGTCGAGTTTAATGGCGTGATCACACACCTGCTGGAGTACAGATTAGTTAAACTTTCCCAATCTCGGTAAGTGATGAAATCCCCAGCTGCTCCATATTCGTTGTTCATCATATCCGGTGGACAAATGCAAGGAGGAGGCACAACAGTGACATTGCAGTGTGATATTGTAGTTAATGCAGAGTGCTCGTTTTGCAGACGTCCAGTTCCCAAGTCGAGTAGCCACCTAGCAAAGTTCATGTTCAATGCATCAGGTCTGGCATTGGCTCCGCCGAGTCAAATATTGACAGTGAGCGCGAAACGATGGACAAATGCCCACAAATGGGAAGCCTTCAAAGTGGCTGCAGCTTGCTCGGCGAGAGTGCTACGCCTTACCACTGGGAGAATTTGCCTAAAATCGCCAGCAAAAAGTACAACCTTGCCGCCAAAAGGGTGATTATTACCTGTTAGATCACGCAGAGTTCGATCGACGGCCTCAATTGCGTGCCGGTGTTGCATAGCGACTTCGTCCCACACAATAAATTGAACCTCCTTGATGCTTCTACCTAATGCATCCCTCGGCGATATGGCACAAATCGATTCTTCATCAACATCGATAGGGATCTTGAAGCCACTGTGGGCTGTCCTACCGTGTAATAGTAGCAAGGAGGCGATACCGGAAGCAGACACGGCTTGGAATTTGATGTGATGGGCGTTGCAAAAATGCAATATCGTGTTGAGCGTGAATGTTTTGCCGGTGCCACCAGGCCCGTCTAGGAATGCCAGATAAGGCTGATTACCAATAATAGAGTGACAAACTGAATTGATTACCGTCCTCTGCTCGTTGGTCAAGGCCTGAAGCATGGCCAAGTATTTCCTGGAACTCTCCTCAGGAGCGACATGGGTAGTTCGGTTGGCTCCAGTTCCATCCATCAACCTAAGATTCAGAAGTAAAGCTCGATTGACTGGCTGTAAGCCAACATCTTCGAGGCTAGACTCCATTCCAAGAAGTACCTGTTCTAGGAGATAGAGTCCGTAGTTTAAGATCTCATCCTTGGTTGGCTGGACGTTGGGGTTCAGGCGACGAATCTCGCGTTCACAATCGTCAGAAAGGTTGAGGGGGTGATCGTTCCATAGCAGCATTGGGTTTGCAGGAGGGCTGTGACACAGGATGATGGCAAACATGTGGCGCAATTGACGTCCTGTCTTCCACACTGCTGCCTCAGTTAAACTTTGGTGATAATGATGGTCGCCAAGCAAAAGACCCATCCTGTCAGCGGCTTCTCGAAACGTACTGAGTATCACCCCGTCCACGGTTCGAAGATACTCAAAAGAAGTAGGTCCGGGTACATGGGCAAGCAGTAATCGTAGATAGTAAATGTCACCCCGCTTGATGTTCGCAAAGTAGACACGGCCGATCGAAATCAAAGAGTTCTGCCGTGGGGTGAGGCGTTTTTGCTTCTTGTTCCACACAAAGTACTTAGGTACGTCGTGATACTCGAGACTCCGAATTGTGCAATTAGTGCCTTGTAGTCCTACGTTCTCTTGGCACAGCCGGAAGAACTCAGTGAGGGTGGTACGTTCGGCACGTCCACTGTCAACTGCTTGTCGAAGTCTGTAGGCGTTCAGGAAATACACTGTCTGGCTGTTCTCAAGGTGTAAACTGAGACGCTGGACAGGGGGGTACCTCCCAGATAATGGGTACTTCAACAAACGCCAGACGGCTGAAAAATCACATAAGGATTTGAAAGTGAGATACAGAGTAGAAAAAGATGATATTTATAAAAAAACTTTGAGCTCACCTTCAGGCGCTGATAAAAATCTAGCATTCACATAAGCCAGAATCTCGTCTGGCTGTTCCTCGTCCTCGACTCCAGCCAAAGTTCGATCGTGCCCCTTGAGAATGTACTTAAATAAGTATTTAATGGCTCTGATGCTAGCCGCAACTTCAACATTAATGTGACAATTGTATTTCAACAGTAAGTAACGATTGTGAGGTACCACATGACCATTATGATAATGGAATCCGGCCTTGATGTAATGTTGACCATTGTCCGGCCGCTTGTATGATGGGTAAGAGTTATCAGGCATTTCGGTCTCCTCGCGGAAGGCTCGAGGGTATCCTAATCGACAACTGGTACCATTCCAGCACTTATACTGCTCGCGTGGTCCGTGTAACATGAAACCTGTTACAGCTCTGAAAATGTTTGGGTCGTTGACCGGGTCAGGAAGTTGAGAACTTATGAGACAATCAACTTGTTCGGGAGTGGTTGGCTTGTCACCTTGCTCGAGGAATAAGATGAGGTGGGCGTGTGGTAGACCCCGTTTCTGAAATTCTATGGTGTAAACGTAAGCAACAGCTTTGCCAAAACGCTCGAACTTTGTCACGTCCTCCAACATAGCGTGATACTTCATATAGAAAACTCTTGCCACCAAGTCCGGTCGATCTTGCACCGTTTGACCATCTTCCAGGGCGTCGTGAATCTCTTGCCATTCGGGATTAGCCGTCATTGTGATGAACAAACTGGGATTACCATATTCCGCCACAAGACCCATGACGTCTTGATATAGTTGCTGCATATGGCGAGGACCGCCAGTGAAAGAAGAAGGTAGGACAATCCTTCGACCAACAACCTCGTCTTCAAGCTCGTTACCTAGGGCTTCAACAACACCATTGTAGAGTTTGGCTCTGATTTCCTTTTGGTGGTATCGAAGGAACTGTAATTGAGAGTGCTCGACACACACGTACATGTCGACAGCAAACTCTTGGAATAAACGTGCAGAGGCTAAGATTACCGAGAATGCCGGAGGTTTGAACAGGAGGTATGCAAACCACTCCAAGTTTGAGCAGTCACCTTCAGGATCTGACAATCAATGTTTTAATCAGTATTGAACGAATCTTAACTTATTGCTTGAAGTTAAAATAAAAATGACTTACTCTCAACTGTTGGATTGGTATAGTGCTTGTCCCACATTTGCGAGCCGTAGAGAAATAATAATGGGTATCGTAATGCGAAGTAGCCGGTATGAAGTTCAGAGATGCGCTGTAAGTCGCCATTCTGTCGTGCAAGTACAATATCCCTCCCGTGTTCGCCAATATTCCCATTACCTTCAACAATTGCAGCAACATCATCGGCTGTGGGACGATTGTAACGCCGGTGATCATTTCCTGGTGCAGAAAGTGTCTTGATTCTAAGAGTGCGGGTGTCTCTAGAGTTGCAAATTTGAGACGCCCAACGGAAAACTTGCACGTAAGGATTATGCTGGTTCATGAAGTTTTGGAAAAGCCTCAGGCAATCCCTGACGCGCAGCGCACTGCACTGCGCGAAAACTGCGCTGCGAGGTGCCCCATCGCAGCGGCAGTGCGGGAAAACCACACTGTGCTAGTTAGCACCGCCAGGCCGTGGTGGTTTTCACCACACTGCGCAAAAGCACACCGCAGCTCAGCACATTGTGCGCAAACTGCGCGGCCCTGCGCGAGTCCGAGAAGGTACGGGCACTGGTCAGATACCCTGGCTCCACTTCAGCCAAAGCAGGGATGCCACTCCCCTTGCATCCCAATCTCGCCGATTGGACACCACAACCACGATCGCCTGCCGTGATTCTAGGAATCTGCCTTGACCAATCCTCGATCCAGATCATGGACTCCCGGATAATTATCTACGATCATCTAAGCTCAACGAATCAGTCGAAACATGGCGCCATAAATCATCTAGAACTATCTCAATCTTACAACACTTTTCACAAGTTTTACTTTTACTTATTATTCCACTCATCTAAAGCTCACAATAATAATCTTTCCAGTATTTACTTTTACTTATTATTCAACTCATCTAAAGCTCAGAATAATCTTTCCAATATTTACTTTTACTTGTTATTCAACTTATCTAAATCTCACAAATTACGTAATTTTTATTTTCACAAAATGAAACAAAACACAAACAAAACGAGTTCTTCCGCCAAGTCCAAGTCAAAAGCCTCAATCCCATCTCAATCTACATCATCTTCAAAGACTTCTTCCGCTGCTGTCCGTAAATCTGCAGTCAAGAAGACAGTTGTAGCCATTGAATCCGAACCCGAAGATGACAAAGATCCTAACTATGTCACTGAAGACGAAGAGGAAGATGCGGAGGAGGATCCTCAGCCACACGAATCTGCAGACAACTCTTTTGAAAGCACTGTTGATCCCGCCAATGGAAAGCGCACTCGAAAAGCCCCAGTCGTCAAATCTTCGGTCAAATCTTTGGTTAAGTCTTTGGTTCAAAAAAAATCTGCTGGATCTAAGCGTAAGAAACAGGTAAGTCCTCTCTAACTTCCTTTGTCATTCCATGATTCTAACATTCACTTACTTTTGTCCCTGTCTCCTAAGTCAAAGAACTACAAAATGCCTGCCAATATCGACCCGGACCAAGACTCGGACATTGAAGAAATACCACCTCCTGTTGAAAAGTCCGAAGTTGTATACGACCTGCCTAAGTTATACTACTCTCCTGCACATCATGGGAAAGATGCAGATGGTAATTTGAAAGATCCGGTAATGTCATTTTCATCAAGTTACTATATTTTCTTTCATTGTAATGACTTTTGATCTAATTTTGAAATCTAGAAACCTGGCGAAAAGCCATGCTATCACACATGCTTATGGTGTGACGGCGAGTACAAGATCAATGCAAGGAGCAAATTCAACTTGAGAGGCCACCGTGATGGCGACCTTGGTCGAAAACCTTGCGAAGGTCGAGAAAATGTGATCGCTGCCGGTGCCAATCTTCCTCCGACTTATCAGGAAGAAGAAGCTCAAAGATTGGCTGCAGCGAATGCTCAGAATCATCATCACGAAAAGGAATCACTTGCCAACTTCTTAAATTTACCTAAGTTTTCGGTTTCATTATTGAACATGATACTCGTTCTTTGGCTGTTAAGAAACTGCATCCCTTGGCTTCGTATGGAAGATCCTTATCTTCAAGCGGCCTTTTCTTTATGCAATCCGAATGCTACTCTTTGGTCAGCATCGTGGTCGGCTCGGCGTGCGATGGAGTACTTTGAGGAATTTCGTGGTAACCTGGTTAAAACCCTTCAGGTAAGTTTATTGAATATGTTTTAATATTTCCTTTATTCCTTTTGATATTTTGCTTTGATCACATACTCAATGAGTTACTGGATACTATCATAGGCTCTTGACTCGAAAGTCTGTGTCATACACGATGTATGGACCACCAAAGGTGGTAAACGTGCCTTCATTGGAGTGGCGGTGTCCTATATAGATGAAGACTGGGAGTTTCATGTCACACACTTGACATTGAAACTAATCGCATGGAATCATTATGGAGCTTTATTAGCTCGACCTGTAGGGAAATTCCTTATCCGACATGGTCTTCATAAAAAGATGAGTATCTTTTCTTTTTTGCTTTCTTTTATGTTTATTTGTCTCTTGCTAATTATTTTCCGAATATACATGATAGCGCAGACGACTGACTCAGGATCAAGCAACCCAATATTGGCAACCGAGCTTCAAAAAATGTTCATGGATTGCGATGACCCAATCTTTTGGGATTCATCTCGAAATCAGATCAGATGCTACTGTCACAAGCTAGCATTAACAGTTAAATCTGGGCTCGAAGTAATTGGATTAGGAGATCACGGCCGAATCAAACCCACGGTCCCTTCTGGAAAACGCCTACGACTCCTTCTTCCCGACGATCATCTTCCCCCACCGAAGATTGTAATGGCTGACGGCAAAGTGGTTGATGAAGACGGATTACCGGACGGCGACATTGATACAGATAGCGAGGAGGTTACACATGAAGGGTTGACTGTGGCAGGAAATGACATAGAGGCCAGTGACGACTCAGATGACAAGGCAAACGCATCCGACTACAAGGTCCAGAAGCCTGACGCTTTACTCTTACCTCGAGCAGTCACCAAGGTAAGTCTTAGTCACACCTGATATGTGTTATGAATTAATTATACTGATGAAGAAATATGTTTTCAAAGGTGCGAAGAATTAACAAATTGATTACTTCGAGTGCACCTCGACTTAATCATTTCAAGACTTGCGCGTCTCAGCTAGGTTTTGAGGGTGGTGGACTGATTGCTGCTCATGGTCAAAGATGGAATATATGGCTTGATGCTCAAACACGATTGTGCAAAGCTAAATTGGTAAGTTTTTTTTCATATAAATATTCTTCCTTTTCAAAATTCTTACTACTATTCATATTTAGGTCATTAACTTCATGATCAACGAAGATCAAGAAGGCTTTTATGAAGGTATTACGATAGCTCCAGACGAATGGAAGGCAATTGAGTCTTTGAATGATGTCCTGGGGGTAAAATTATTTCATTGTTTTTTTAATTGCATTCAACTGATTTTTTCTATACTTGAATTTTTGTTCAGCACTTTCTACGATCCACGAAGAAAATGGAAGGTGACGGGCCCACTGGTGCCTCCGTCCTCTTCCAGTATTCTGGATTGATTTCGGTATTGGCTGACATCAAGCAGACAACGCAACATCAAGGCCTATCGGAAATGATCACTCGTATGATTACACAACTCCGAGATTATCAGACGGAAGCTCTCCACTGCGATCCAATTGTTATGGCGGCAGTACTTAATCCACGGCTCCGAATAGAGTATTTCAATAACAAATATCCTGACTATGCGAACCGAGCCGAGGAACTATTTCGCCTTAAGTTTTCTGAATATGAAAACAATTGTCCTGATTTTGCTTCAAAGCCGACTTCTTCGGCTAATACTGAACCAGAACAATTCGACCCTTTGGATGAGTCTAATGTTTTTGGTGCCTCTTCTACCAAAACTCTTACAAGCGATGAAGAAGTCAATCAGTATCTATCAGGAATGCGTCCATGTGAGCGTGACACGGACTTACTTCAATGGTGGCGTGTACGTAACCTTTGTTTTCCTTCTCTTTGTATAGAAACTAACGTCAACTTTATCGTGCAGATGAATCAAAAGCGATTTCCGAAACTCGCTAAGATGGCTCGTGATTACCTCTGCTGCGTCGGATCATCCTGCGCCGTCGAGAGGACTTTCTCAACTGCGGCAATCGTGTGTTCTAACCGACGAGGGGGACTCACTTCGAGATCGATTGAAAGAGCTGTTGGCATCTGCCAATGGCTCAAGCAAAAGTTTGTACCAAATGGAGAGCTAGGAAAGGCGGTGGCAGCTGTTGAACAGCTTGTGGCCGGTATAGCCAAGAAGAAAAAAGTGGCAAAGGTATAAGCTTTTGTGAAAATTTTCTATCTTTTTAAAACATTTGTTTTGTTCAATTGTTTTCTCTGAAACAATTATCTTTATTGTTTTGACTCTCTCCTACTTCTTCATCTATGTTAGTTGTTGGTTTTCCTACTAGTCTCACTGTCTAAAGTCATGGTCACTTGATTTTGTTATTTTGTGCTATTTACAATTATACGCGCAATCACTGCGCCACTGCGGTGCGCCACACTGCGCTATGCATCATTGCAGGGGATCACGCCTTGTAAGTACACTGCGCGACTTGCGCACCGCAACGTCACGCATGTGTATAATTTCGCAGTGCACCACAGTTTTAAGCAAAACTGCGGTGCACTGCGGTGACGTCGGGGGTTGCCTCAGGATGTAGGGGTTCAGATCGTGGCGGCAGGCGTGGATCCGATAGAGCGTCTCCACATCATCGTTTCCGCCGTAAATGTAGATTTGCGCAAAGCCAGGTGCCTCGCGTGGTAGAGGCATCAGGGATCCTATGTTGTGTGATAGCTGACCCGATATCTTGAAGGTGTAAGTACCAAGCTGGCCCGCAACACTTCTGTCGACCTTTGCACCCAGAGATGCGAAGGAAAGTGCATTATTGTACTTCTGTATTTGAGATCGAAATAAAACAGATGCTACATGTCATAGACGTCAGCCGAGTAAATAATGTACGATAACTGGTGATACTTACTGGGATCTGTGCCAGTCAAGAGAGCACGGTAGAAGTCTGGGACTTTTTGACCTACGTCCTCAGGAAAATACTTCATTGGCAACTCAATTGCGCCTTGCTGGCAGCAATTGGAGTAAGCAGCTTGTACTGCGTTCGCATCCTTGACACGTCGTTCAAGCTTCCAACGGTAAGCCCCACACGCCATGCACTGATTGTCTTGAAGTCCTATGTAATGCGGTATCTCGAGGCAGAACCTATTGGTCAGGCTGAGTTCGGAAGATTGGGCTTCAGTTCGAACAGCAGGTCCTTTATTGTGGCGTCTAGGTGGCATTTTGTTGTTATTATGGCAATGAATGTAGAATTGGAGTGTAGAATAGTCGATAAAGAGCAGATGAGGTGATCAATTAAGAGTTGAAATGGTATTAGAATTCGATGTGATTGAAATGTTGAAGCGAGTTGGGAATTTTAATGAGGGAAAATAATTGAATGTGTATGATGTTTGGTGGATAAGATGAATTCGATCAATCATCCAGTGGCAGAGCAGCGAGATAATGATGTGAAAGTAGTATGAAAGAGAATTGGTAATTATTTGTGTTAACCAAATCGCTTTGGTCAGTATCAAGGTCTTGGGAATAGATGAGGTAGGAGATTCGAGAGGTGACTCACTTTTGATATAACGATTTGATTGTTGTGCATACAAACAGAAATCGTTTCCTGTCTTTTTCTTCCAATGGGTTTATGACACTTACGGCACAATACGTGGCATAAACAGCTTGTCGTGTTGTCGACAAATCGAAACCGTTATCTTGCGATTGTGTCTTGGCAGCTGAAATGTGATTGACTTCAACGTATAGACTTTCAGACTGATGGTTTATCAACGCTAAGGATATTTTGGGATAATGAATGTGTCCGCTGTCCGTGTCCAGGTGCGTAAGGTATATGATAAAGCAGTTTGAATGCCGAATGGCGAGTTTGCCAAAGGCACTGACATTCTTCAGGCATACGTTGTGGTGTATATTCTGGTATTGTCGGTTTGAGGTTTGTAGCCGTGATGGAGTCGATAGATAGTCTGGGTTATCCTTCCAGCCTGCCAGTTGCAGGATTTTACTTTGACGTGATGAAATGTCAGATTCCATTGATCGATCGTCACTATGTATTCGGATAGGATTGTCTGATTGAGATATCGTGGTGATGTCTGTAGAATTGGTATCGTCTGCTAGGATATCTGGTTTGGTTTGTTGTCATATGTCATATTGAAAATGGCTATTAGTATCTTTCCGGTCCGAGCCCAGTACTGTCTCACTCTGCTTCAGGTGCATTACCCAATCCTGTGTCCATTGGTATTGAGTCTTAGTGTACCCCACCGAATAAAACATGTAACACTGACTATGTTTTGCTGAGTGGGAGCATATTTGTGTTCAATGCGTGTATCACTATTCTTTAAGAGTATGTACTCGGAGTGGCATCTTTTAAATTAGTGTAGCAGTAATACCAATGGCAATTTTCTCGTGATCCATAGTCAAATTCTTCCACAAATTGTTATCAAAATGTGATGTCCAGCTCTCGTAGTTCAGTATTTAGGCCATATTGTACGTAATCAGGTGATAGTGGGGGTGCGAAACACAGACTTGGATAAAAGATGAGTTGGGGCGCGTAAATGTCACTTGGATATATTTATTGAGTTTTATGGCGCAACCTTTTTATAGATTGAACGGACTCAAAATTATTGTATGTACAGAGAAACTAAGTAATATAATTAAATAAATCTACGTGTGATAAAACTTGGGATACATATATGACTCTCAGTGAGGCGGAGTATAGTAAACAATTGGATATTTTAATTGAAAGTGAAGTCTTATCGTATCACAACACCAATAGCTATGGAACTTTTCCTGTATATTGGGAAGTGGAAATCATAAGATCAATTTATTACCCTTGAGTCAAGTCAAGCATCTTTCCTCGAGTTGCTCGTTTCTTGGGAGCAGCGCGTGCTTTCTTCTTGGGAGGCGAAGTATCATCCATGGTGCTGGCAGGTAAATACGAAGAAGGGTCATAGTCTGCGGGCGGGAACGGAAGGCTGCTGTTGGTTCCAGAGTAGTGATCAGGGAAAGGCGATTTGAATCCTGATTGAAGGCCCCTGGTGGGAATGTAGGCTGAAAGTGAGGGGTTGGTGGTAAATTTTGCCTGTTGGCTTGGCGAGTACCTGGTATTGAGTATACATATCAGTGTCATGTATGGCTAATGAGATTAAAATTTACTTACTTAGGTGGCTTCATGTTGTTGTAGCTTGAGCCGCTTGACATGTTTGTACCCGTCTCATTGAGCTCAGGTTTTTCTTCATCTTCTGATTCGGCAACGTCTTCGTTTTCTTCTACAGGTGCCACATACTTAGTAGGCTTGCTGAAAGCCCCTTTGGGGGCTTTGGGTGGTGCACGTCGTCCCTTGTATGAATTGTTTGCATTTTGTGAGCCGGTAGTGAATGATATCTTGTTGACCTACGTAAAATAAATACATCATGAGAACAATACTTGAATCAATATTTATGGACTTACAACGACGATCCAGCACTCCGTGTTTGGATTAAAATCTTGGATAAACCCATGAACATTGACTTCACGCCTGGTCTTCAGAATCTTGCGGATGCCGGCCAAGTGAAGAAAAGGACGAAGGCGATACTCCATGCGGAAGGCTTTGGCCTTATCCTGCCGAACAAATCTGGTAAGTAGAATTCAGCATTTGATTGACATTTATGAGGTAAAAACGTACAACAGGGTGATAATCCCCGTGTTGAATAGTAACAACAGTAGTGGTTAAATCTGTAATCTTCGGATTCTCCTCGAGATAGTCCATGCATTCCTCCGTGATGATATCAAGACCAATTATTATACCACACCCACTGACACCAACTGTGTCCATCAGGCTCTCTTTCATATCGTCTGCAGATATGACAGGGGCACGGTGGGTGGCTTCAAAATGAATCACATCTTTGGTAGTGAAGAGAGTGTTGGAAGGGAAAAAACTGCCCCGAAGGAAGTACACAGTGCGTTCCTCAAGAATGTATTCTGAAGAACTGTACCCAGTGGCTCGGATCTCATATATGAGCTTCTTGAGACGATTGGCGCCGGAGCATGAGATGTTGGTCACGTAAGTTCGCGCATCTCTGTCCCATTTTGTTTCTTGCCCGATCTAGATTGAAGGTGTCAGTTTGCAAGGGCTTAATTGTAGGGCATAGATGGATACACACCTTTTCTTCGATTTCAAAATTTCCTGTCATGTACACACCCTGGCCGGTTGGAACTTCAATTTCACCCATTTTTCTATTGATGCGAGTAAATAAGAAATTGAGGTGGAAAGCAATTAGTTGCGTTCAAAATATATTCATATCAAAGGGATTTTATGGCGACTCACTTGTTTGTGACTGGAGGTCTGTGATAAGTAAAAACTTGTATTGATTTATGAGTGTGCGAAGGAAAATCTGTGATTTGTTAGACAATATGTGAAGATGAGCGAATCAGTAATTTTGAAATGAATCATGAGTAGATGGATATGCCAGCAAACTTGCTTTGAACTGAAAGTCGGTAGTAAGTGGAGACTTGATATTGGTTATGGGTGTGTAAATTGGAGGCTGGGATTTGTTGGACTGATGGACTGACTGAAGAGTAAAGAGTATGCGGGTATTTGTACTTGGGCTCCTGGTCGTGTAAGTCGAATTTCAACCAATGGCGATGTTTTGCATGGTGTTTTTTGGGGTTGAAGGAAAGTATTGACAAAGATGGCATGTTGATAGGGAGTGATGGGTGTGGTTTGTTGTCAGAGCTGCTCTGATCAATTTGCATTAGCATTTGTTATGATGTTTTTGGTCTGTGAAATCAACCACGTTTTGTTTTTGGCAGGACTTCGTATATTGGCAGGACTTCGTATGTAATTAATTGGTCCCGGTTGTTGGTTTATTGTATCCGTACAGTTTAGACAGGGACAGCCGGAAGGATGGTTTTTCAGGATTGTCAAAAGGTGCGTTTGTTGATGATCAGTTTACGGGTCGTCATGTCAAGTGTGAGCTCTGGTATTTCCTGAGTACGCCGCCGGAGCCGACTGATGAAGACCTGGAGAGTTTGGTGGATGACTGATTGCCTGTTGTGGGGAGATTATTAGCTGTTGCGGTTGTGATGTTGAGGCTGGACTTATTTTTTGATGACGGAATGACTGGTTTGTCAGTTGAGCTTGTAAGTGGATTTTTGATAGGGGTTGATTATTGGTGGCCTGTCCCGGTGTCACAGGTCAGATGTACCGGAACTCAACCTGTCACTTCTGAGATGACAATACTGGTCTTAACCACTCTTCAGAGTGCTTGATGGCGGAATTCATCTTGTACGTCAATTGTTTGTCACCAAGTTGTCAATATGAAGTCACCGGTTAAGCGAGGAAGGGGCTCCTGCTTTAACTTGTATGATAATCTGGATTTGATGTAATGCAGCACCTAAACCTTCAAAAGAAGCATCTACATATAGTTTGAAAGGTTTAGTAAAGTCTGGTTGTAACAGAACTGGTGCTTCTGTTATCATCTTTCTAATCTTATCCCAGGCTTCCAATCTTTGCTTTGTCATTTCAAAGGAAACTCCGTTTGATGTCAATTTGTAAAGGCAGTTTGCAATTTTCCCATAATCTTCTAGAAAATTTCTATAATAACTTGCAAACCCAAGAAAACATTGCATTTCTTTAATATTTTTAGGTGGAGGTTTATTTAGTACCGCAGCAGTCTTATTTTGATCAACTGCTATCCATAATCCTGACACCAAATGGCCTAATGCTTTCACTTCATTGAATCCAAAATTTGACTTCTTTAGAGAGATTGTCATTCCCATGGCTTTAATTTTCTTCAAAACTATTTCTAAACATCTAACATGTTCCTCATAGTTATCATGAAAAATGATTATATCATCTATGAAAATTTTGAGCCATCCTTCTCTCAATTCTTTGCTGAATTCTGTATCCATCATCCGTTGGAAAAATGTGGGCGCATTTTTAATTCCAAATGGCATTCGAACAAACTCATATATACCCATATGACAAATTATTCTCAGGAATATTCTACTCATGAGTTCTACTATGTTTTGGTGAAAACCTTTCAACACATCCATGAGTGTAATATATCTTGCTTTACCTAGGTTAATCAATACATGTTCAGTTCTAGGTAATGGATATCTATCTGGTTCAGTATAAGTATTGAGTGCTCGAAAGTCTCCGCACAGTCTTGATTTACCATTATGCCAAGCAATGATGACCGGCGATGTTATATCTACTTCCTCCTAACTCCCTACTTTTCTGATTACTCCCAGTCTCAAGAGTTCATCAATATGTTTTTCAATTTCTACTCTGTTTCTAGGACTAGCAGGATAAGCAGCTTTCCTCAATATCGGAGGATAAGGTTTTTCTATGGTAAGCTTAATGCTCACTTGATGCTTTTCAATCGTACCTAACTCTTTATCACCCAATCCAAATTGGTCTTTATATTGGATAATCAGGTCAACAAATTTTTGCTTTTCTCTTGCTGTAAGTTTAGGACTGAATTTTGCTTCATTGATTTTAGGCATCAAATCATCCTTATTTTCACATGAGACTTTTTCCAATTCAGGTTGGGAGTTATCAAGTTCATTAACTATTTCTTTCTTGACTTGTAATCCTGAAAGAATTGGTCTCTGAAGTGGTAACCCAAATTTTTTCTTTTTAACATCATTTCCAAACGTAAAAAATTTATCCTTACTATGAAAGATATCAATCCCATACATAGACAAGTGTTCATCTCCTAGAATAAAGTATTTGGTGTGTGAATTCTCCATAACTACAAATTCAGCTTCAATCCGGATACCTCCTTGTTTATGGGGAAATAGTACATCTAATTTGATAATTCCCAAGGGATATAAACTTCCACTGCAACCTGAGAACTTCATGTTGTTATTGCACGGCATCAACTTCAATTTCCAGTCTGGTACAAGGTTTTCCAAATAGTGGTTCCCCACCACTGAGCAAGACGCTCCGCTATCAAGCAGCAGTTCTGCGTCTTGGTTATTCACAATTACTCTGGTTAAACTATGAAAACCTATTGTATGTGCTTTACCTGAAGCTGGTTTACACCTGATCAACTTGGCGTCTGAAATTTGTTTATTACTTTCCTCAAAAGGTGTTATAAGTGGCATTTCTGCTTCAGCTTGGACTTGTGCTATATCCACCGCACTATCAAAGGTGCTTTCAATAGCTGAAACATTCAAATCAGCTGAATGATGAGACTGTGTTTCACTGACACTCTCACTGTATTCTACAAATTCCATTACAGATCCTGCGTCATCATCAGCTTGATCCTCTACATTCTCTTCAGCTTCAACTGCGTTGATAGACTTACCTTTTCCTTTACATGTCTTCCAAACATGTGTAGGATCTGTACTACCACACTTATTACACGATTTATTACTTCTTCTTTCAGATGTAGATGGTTGAGCTGAAAAGCGACAAATCTCCTTTGTCGAGATACCTGAATTCCCGTGACAGTTTCTAGAAGTGAGTCTCAATCACTTCTCGTCACAATACCTGAAACACTAACCTGAATTCCCGTGACAGTTTCTAGAAGTGAGTCTCAATCACTTCTCGTCACAATACCTGAAACACTAACCTATAAGGTTTGTTCAGGTCACAATATAAAATAAGGAAAAGGGTCGACGCGATGAGTTCAGTAAGATTCTTTTCCTTTCCGTAAGAAGACGGATCAATTTCACCTGAATTCCCGTGACAGTTTCTAGAAGTGAGTCTCAATCACTTCTCGTCACAATACCTGAAACACTAACCTATATAGAACAAAAGATAGAAATAGACAAGTACAAAAAGGACACTACTTGTTAGATGAAGAGAATAGAAAGAATAGACCAGTTGACTATGTATCTGACCTATAAGGTTTGTTCAGGTCACAATATAAAATAAGGAAAAGGGTCGACGCGATGAGTTCAGTAAGATCTAGTGTCGACAATGATTCAGATGAAAAAGAAAAAGATAACATCACAGTATGATAATTAGTAACAGTCATATTGAAGATCAAACTAATGGAGAGTAGAGACTATTGATGATAATGTAGTGAAGGGGTTGAACTTACTCTTTTCCTTTCCGTAAGAAGACGGATAAAGGAAAAGAGTATTAGCGCGAAAAGGGGGAGGCGCAATTTAAATAGGGATCATTTAAGTTTGAGTCTGACATCTTAAGTTTGAATAAAACTACTGTATTTTAGTATGTAAAGTGATTTGATACTTAGAGTCTTATTCACCTTTCACCACGGCTGAAACCTAGGTACGAGAGACTGAGGTGTCTCTCAACACACCCCCTGTTTCAGCTGTCCGTGTATGACTTCTAAACCAATTTGATGACGCAATTCCTTGAATGGTCCGGGGTGAAGTGGTTTTGTTAATGTATCAGCAAACATGTTCTTTGTACTAATATGCCTAAGCTTGATTAAATTCTTCTCCACTTGTTCTCTTATCCAATGGTACTGCACTTCTATGTGCTTTGTTCTTGCGTGAAAAATAGCTTTCTTGGTCAAGGATACTGCACCTGTACTATCGCTGCATAGAACCGTGGCTTCAGATTGAGGTAGTGAGATGTTTGACAATAATCCTCTAAGCCATACTACTTCTTGACCAGCCTCTGTTGTAGCTTTGTATTCGGCCTCGGTTGATGATAGAGAAACGGTGGGCTGTAAACGACTTTTCCAACTTACAGCAGCTCCGTTAAGTTTGAATAGATAACCGGTAGTTGATCGTCGTGTGTTCGGATCACCAGCCCAATCTGAATCAGTGTGGCATTCAGGATAGCACCAGCTCTGATTCCCTTCGATAACATTGTCTTGAGGTGAATAATGTAGTCCTAAGCATTGAGTACCTTTCAAATATCGAAGTACGTGTAATCCCATCTGCCAGGCTATAGTTGAAGGTCGTGAAAGATGTTGAGACAGAGCACCTACTGCATAAGCAATATCCGGCCTTGTACCCTGAGCAATGTACATTAGGCTACCCACCAAGCTGTTATACGGAAGGTTAGATTGTTTGAATTCGATAACGTCAGAGTCGGTGGCTTTCATGATCTTTGTGCCGCCTGGAAAAGGAGTTGAAGCTGGTTTGCTATCTTCAGCATGAAATCTTTCCAGTACCGTCTGGATGAAAGCTGATTGACTTAAAGCATAACCCCCATTGTCTGTGGAGTAGATCTCAATACCAACAACGCAATGTGCCGGACCCAAGTCCTCCATCTTCCACTTCATCTTCAGCAGGGATTTGATTTCATCTATTTTATCTCCGGTGATTGCCATATCATCGACGTGGAGGTAGAGTAAAGTTTCCAAACCTTCTTCATCTTTACCATACCAAAGACAAGCATCATGGGGGTTTTGAATTAGACCAATACTTAATAATTTATCTTTAACTTCGTCACTCCAGCATCTAGCGGACTGCTTGAGGCCATACAACGCTTTCTTCAGTCTAGCTACCTTCCCGTTTGCTCGCTCAGAGTCGTATCCTTCAGGTAACTCCAGATAAATTTCCTCCTTGAGATCACTATTGAGAAATGCGGCTATAGCATCCATTTGCTCAATAGACCAATTCTTAGCTGCTGCAACTGCTACAAGGATACGAAATGAAGCTAGACGGCCAGTGGGTGCGAAAGTATCATTGAAATCTATGTTGGGATAGTCCTGCATGACTTTTAATTCTTTATGTAAAAGTCCTGTGAGACTAACCCATGATACGTAGAATCTAAGTGTGTGCTCAACAAACATATTACATCATGTGAAAACCGTTATGTAAAAGTTTCACTATATAAATCCTACTGGAGCAGTCAAGGAAAGGTGCTTCTTCTACACCTTTCCTTTGTCTCTTTCTCTGACTGTTCCAGGTAGGATTTCTCTCTGTTTTCTGTTTCTCTGTTTTTTGTCTGATTTAGTCCGTGAAATTTACACACCTTTCCTTTGTCTCTTTCTCTGACTGTTCCAGAGCTCAAGAATCTATGCCTTCCGTTTGAGTATAACCTTTTGCTACATATCTTGCCTTATGTTTAGATATTGTACCATCGGGATGAACTTTATATTTGAAATGCCAACGCCCACCTACTACAGGTGCATTCTTTGGTCGGTCCACAATTTCCCACACTCCCATGTTCATAATGTTCTGCATCTCCTTGTCACACGCAGCTTTCCATTTGTCAGCATCGGGCATCTTCATAGCCATTTTATAACTCTTTGGTTCAGCCCTAGCCTTCATAGCTTCTCGACACATGTACACTTTTGATAAGTGAGAGGATTGTGAGATTTTTGGTACAAAACTTCTCATAGGTGGAGCTTCAGCCCAGTCTGATTCTCCTGGAGCGTAACGCTGGACAGGACGACAATCGCGAGTTGATCGTCTAGGCTCATCTTGCACGGATGGTTGAATAGTTGTTGTCTGGTCTTTGGTATTAGAGATTGGATCTTCTTCAACGGGAGGTTCATCCTCATGATTAATCGGAGGGGTTTCTAAGATAGTCTTAGGAGTGAGACTCTCCATCAACATATCATCTTCGTCATCCGTTAAATCAGGACGAGTCATAGTGTTCTCGTTTGGTTCATTTTCTGGCTCGTTCCTTTCTGTGGGTTCAAGCGGCAGATCTTCGATAAACAACCAATCAGGGTTGTCTTCGGTATCCTTAAGAAAAGGGAAAACAAGGGGTTGAAAAGTCGCGTCGTGACTGGTATGGATTTGATTTGATTCTTGGTCCAAGATAATGAAATTGTGATTATCCTCCGCCACTCCAATCAGGATACCTGGACGAGAGACAGCCTCAAACTTTCCTCCTCGAATTTCTTTTCGAATGTGGCGGTAAGCAAGGCACCCGAAAGGAAGAAAGCGTTTCAAACTCGGTTGTCTTCCTTTCCAGAGGGCGTAGGGAGTAGTTTTAAGATTCAGTGAAGTTGTGATAGTTCGATTCTGTAACATGACAGAATATGAGACCGCGTGATACCAGTATTTAATTGGTATGCATGACTGTATCATCATGCAACGAGCTTTTGTGTTGATTGTTCTATTTGAACGCTCAGCCACGCCGTTCTCTTCCGGAGTGTGAGGAGACGTAACACGAGTGATGATACCCAAGTCTTCCAGGTATGGAGTAAGGAGCCCGTTGATGAACTCGCCTCCTCCATCAAATGAGAACATCTTAAGTTTCTCACCCGTCTGTCTCTCGGCAAAACTGATGTATCGTTTTAAGACTTCAAAGACGGTCTCGGCACTTTTGTCTGGTAGGCCAAAAGAGACTCGGTAACTACTATAATCGTCTGTGAACAATATATAGTATTCCTCTTGGTTGACAGAAGAAGTTCTAATTATTCCACTCAAATCCACGTGCACATTTTCTAGGAATTTGATAGCTCTAGGCCTAGTGGATGAAAATGGTAGGTGATGATTTTTCGCTAAAGGACATACTGGACATCTTGTTATTATTTCAAAATCATTTGTAGTGACAGTTTTAGGAAGTACATCATCAAGATAACCAAGGCTCCACATTCTTTTTAGGTACTTTTCACTTGGGTGGCCTAATGAATAGTGTAGTTTCAAAATTGTGAGTTGATTCGACTTTGATATTGATGATAGATGTGAACGATGACTGACCGGTGATCTTATGGCCACGTACATCATACTGCCTTCTCTGATAAATTGTCCTATGAATAGCTCCTTCTTCCCATGATTGATTCGAAAATGAGGATCATCTAGCACAGTCGTAACAGCACCAGCTCTCAGCAAACGACCTCCAGCGATGAGGTTTTGGGATAAATCGGGTACATATAAACAATCCTTCAGCTTGATGATTTCTCCTTTAGAATTTAATAAGTTTACATTCCCAATTGAGTGGATATCGAGAGTAGCACCTCCTCCGGCGAGATTCAATTTAGCACCGGGGTCATGATTTTCCATTAATGTAGCGGATTCGAATAAGCTCGCATCATGAAACATGTGATGCGAAGCTCCGGTATCAATCAGAGCGACTGAACCACATTTATCTCCAGCACAGGTTACTTGAGGATCGGCCAAGCATGAAAACTTTCCATCAATCTCTACTCGGTAACTAACTTCTCTTTCTTCAAGTTTGAGATTTTCAAAAGCCATATCGAGTTCTTCTGAATTTGGGAAATCAGAAAGATTAGAATGATGATTTAATCCTCTGGCTAGATGAGCACCTCGGCCACCGCGACCTCTACCACGAAAACCACCACGACCTCCACCACGGCCACCACGTGGATACTCGATCCATTCTCCAGATTCTTGTTTGGATCGTTTCCATGACTCCATTTTGCTGGCATTGTTAGGGTGATGGTAACATTCCAACTGATCGTGAGGTTTTGTTGGATGGTCCTGACCTAGGCATTTAGTCTTACTGCAAGTTTGCCATCTTCCAGTCCGGCGGCTTTGACTGGCTTCGGAAGATTCTGCGATACGACTAGACTGTTGCCGATTGGAGGAAAACATTTTTCGAGTTTGGTAGGTTTTCTTCAATTCGGTTTCGAGGTTTCGGAATTTGACATGACCTGCGTCTAATAAATCACAGCCTTTTTCAGCCCAGCTTTGGTTGAGTGATCGGACAAATTGGCGAGCCTATTCTTCTTCGGACATTTCACCGTTTGAACCTAGGTAAGCGTCAACTTTGGCTCTGAAGATATCGATATATTCTAATAAGTCTTTTGAGGAGGTTTGAGACAAATCAGTGATTTCGCTTCGTAACATGAGTTTGACCGACTCTGAATTACTGATATGATATTCGCGGATCGTCTTCCACAGTAAAGAAGGCGACGGTATCGTAATTTTAATACCGTTCTCAAATTTTGATATCATTGATATAAATCGAGTGGACTGAGTAAGATCAATACTAGATAGTAGCCAGTAAAACAAGGCTTTCTTGGTGGCTGATAAGACTTCGGGGTCCATACCCGTACCTCCAGCATCTTCTGAGTCAAGATAATGGTCATAGGACGTGGCCATTAATCCAAAACGAATCGCGTCGGACCAGGCAACATAGTTGGATGTTGATAACTTGATGTTGATGGTAATCTTATGTAAGATTGAATTCATTTTGATTGACTGACGTTGAGCGGGCGTATCGGTGTCAATTGGTGCAGTGGTAGCCATATTAGCGGATGGGACAGTAGTATGCGCTGAATGAGCTGATTCGGATGAATTTGAATTCTCTGATTGATCTTCTGTCTGAGATCCGGCGTAAGTCTCGTCGGTATCCTCTGAGTATGGAGCTGGGGTGGATGCAGGTGTTGGTAACTGGGAATCGTCAAGTGCTTCTTCTCTTCCTGACATGGATTTGCGTTTCGAATGAAATAACTAAGAGCTGAACCAAGCTCTCGCTACCATGAAAAGCGACAAATCTCCTTTGTCGAGATACCCGAATTCCCGTGACAGTTTCTAGAAGTGAGTCTCAATCACTTCTCGTCACAATACCTGAAACACTAACCTGAATTCCCGTGACAGTTTCTAGAAGTGAGTCTCAATCACTTCTCGTCACAATACCTGAAACACTAACCTATAAGGTTTGTTCAGGTCACAATATAAAATAAGGAAAAGGGTCGACGCGATGAGTTCAGTAAGATTCTTTTCCTTTCCGTAAGAAGACGGATCAATTTCACCTGAATTCCCGTGACAGTTTCTAGAAGTGAGTCTCAATCACTTCTCGTCACAATACCTGAAACACTAACCTATATAGAACAAAAGATAGAAATAGACAAGTACAAAAAGGACACTACTTGTTAGATGAAGAGAATAGAAAGAATAGACCAGTTGACTATGTATATGACCTATAAGGTTTGTTCAGGTCACAATATAAAATAAGGAAAAGGGTCGACGCGATGAGTTCAGTAAGATCTAGCGTCGACAATGATTCAGATGAAAAAGAAAAAGATAACATCACAGTATGATAATTAGTAACAGTCATATTGAAGATCAAACTAATGGAGAGTAGAGACTATTGATGATAATGTAGTGAAGGGGTTGAACTTACTCTTTTCCTTTCCGTAAGAAGACGGATAAAGGAAAAGAGTATTAGCGCGAAAAGGGGGAGGCGCAATTTAAATAGGGATCATTTAAGTTTGAGTCTGACATCTTAAGTTTGAATAAAACTACTGTATTTTAGTATGTAAAGTGATTTGATACTTAGAGTCTTATTCACCTTTCACCACGGCTGAAACCTAGGTACGAGAGACTGAGGTGTCTCTCAACATGAGCTCTAGTGCTACTTGTCTGAACCGTGTTGTCAACATTCTTGTTGAAGTAATTGTTTTTAACTGGTATATGTCTTTTTGCTGGCAACATACACTTGACAATTTCTTCAAAGGCTAAGATAAATTCTGTCCAGTTACCTGTAGGTCCAATCCTATTCCTAATTGGAATTTGCATAGTACCTGGAATCATCCATAATATTTTGTTAACAACTTCAGTGCTCGTAGCATCAGGTTTTAAACTTCTAACTCTCTGTTGTTGTTTACTAGCCCACTTCACGCAATCAGTGTGAATTTCAGGTTTGAATCTGTCCCTCAAGAAGGCTTTCTCCATATTGTTTCTCCACTGGCTGTTTCCAAATCTATTTTGGATGGCTTCTTTCCATTCCGCCCATGTTCTACTTCTGGGTCCGTCTTCATTCATTTCATCTGAAAGCCATTGTCGCGCAACACCTGTAAATACAATTAATAATTTTGACGTAATCAAAATATCTGGCATCATCATTTTAACTGGTACTTTTTCTACCCAATCTATAAATTCTTGGTGATTGTACTTGCCTTCTCCACTGAAAGTTGGCCAATCTTTAGCCTGTGGATAAGATTTTCGCAGTTCTTTTTGAATTTCAGCTTGCCTCAACAGCTCTGCAGTTGTTTGTAATTCCTCAATGGAGCTTCCTCTTCTATATTGAATATTTTCAATATGAGGCTCAGCTAAGGAAGTACTTGCAATTGGTGCTGTAGTCTCTCTCCTAGGAGGACTCTGTACTACGTCTGGTTGTCTCATATGTGGTGGTGTCATTCTCAAAAAAGATTTATCTTGCTTTTTCGAATTATCCACTACATGTCTCCTGTTCAGTTGTTCAAAATTCTGGACAACTGTTCCTACCCTGTTAAATGATGGAGTTGCTTCTGGTTGCAACACAGTTGGGTTTTGTTGATTATTCATATTCAACAGAAGCTGATGAATTTGGTCCAACTTATCATCTGTTCTTTGTTGATATTGTAATTGCTGATCTTGGTTATTCGAAATTTCATCAGTCAATTTATGTAGTTTTTCTTCTAAGTCATGGTATGTATTGCTGATGTTGGTATACAAAGTATCATACAACTTTTGATGAATATCTTCAATTAAACTTGTCATAACTAAAGCACTCATTTTTTCCTCATGCTCACTTTCTCTCTCTTCTTCACAAAGGCTTGCTTTGGCTTTACCTTTTATCTCACGATTTCTTTCTCTCAAATGCTCTTCTAATAGTGTTTTAACTTCAACCAAATTTTCATTTATCAAATTAAAAGAAGAAAAAGAAACATATTTTTTTTCTGGTTTACTATTTTGGATAAGTTCAGAGAAAGATAAATCAGAAGGAAAAATAGAAAACAATTTTTTATTTATTTTTGTAAAACTATCTAAGTTCTTTTTACCAAGATCATAAAGGGTTTTATATTGTTGATCTGAACATTGATTAAGATGAAAAAGTTTTGAAAATAAATCACTAAAGTTTTTACCATCAGACTTAATACTTTCTTTTGAGTGAAGAAACATGCTTTCCAGATTCCTGTTGATAGCATTCAAGTACTGTCCAAAAGCATCATTAAAGTCAGCATTTCTAGATGAATGACTTTCTAGAAAATTAAGATGATGAAACAGCTCATTCATGAAAGGAATGATGAACTCATCCTGAGTAATTTGAGAAAACTTACTTAGGATTGCTCGCTCTTGAGTGTTCAGTAAGGTTGATGACGATTTCGATTCTTCCGACCTCGATAGTTTTGATTGGAACTCTGTTCCTCTTGAAGGAGTTCGCGGCCGATGATCGCTTGTGATCGGAAGTAACCTCTGAAATCGTCCCGGAGAGAACCTTTCCGGCTGTTGTTGCAACGCTGAGCCAGCAGCGCAACTCTGCGCTACGAGACAAGTAACGCGTAGGGTAGCTATACCCTCTAACGGAAAATTTACCCGACACCTAGCGTAACTCACAAAGCTAAGCTATCCCCGATAACGTAGCTTTTCAGGGTTTTGACCGCTATCAGAAAACGATAGCTTAGCGTTTTCAGTTACGTTTACGCTATTAACGCGTTAACCAGGCTCCACATCGAGAAAAAAAAATAACAAGTTCAAAAGCGGGCAATTATGTGTTACTAGCGTCTCAGCGGCGGGCGCTGCGGCTAGGATAGTAATTTTCTATTTGATTTAGCGCTTGACAACTAAACCCCATATTGATGATATCCCTTGTCCAAACTTGGTTGCAAAACTAAGTCACCTTCAGGCAGAGATATAATTTGAACAATAGCTCTCCTGAATTACACTAAGCCATGTGGCTATATATTGTGCAGTTGCGTGCATGGTTGGTCCAATAATCAGTTGTTGATGTAATGGTCCCAATTCCTGGTCCTGAATGTCACAAGAGCCCCTGGACTTTGAGAGTTCCTCTCTGTCAATTGGGCAACAGTACATCCACTCTGTGAGTACAGAGGAACCTTTATATTGCCCACGTACGTTGTGAGTGTGGCTTTTTACTTTTCTCTGATATTGAATATCTCAATGAAAGAGCCAATAAATACCATCACAAATATTGGATCCCAACCATTTGCTGTCCTCACAGTTGCTGAATTTCACCGCATCCTCTGAAAGCTGTCATTTGGCATTATGATAGCCATATCAAGGATCATGTTTCACGTAATCTTCTTCTCAAAGTATGTAAATATTCAATACCTTGGACATTGCAACCAATAAAGTAAACTTTGACTATGACAAGTCATTACATTTTTGCTGATATCTGATTTTATCATGTGGTGATTCACATGTGTATGAGATTGAGGATGCAAGAACACTGGATATTGCCTATTGACAATCCTCTCTACCACCTGCTCTTTTGGAGAACTAAAAAAAAGCTTTCAGTTCCAAAAAGACTAACAAAAATGATCTTCCTGATGAAATGAATAGAATTCTAAACTACTTCTCACTTTGTCCTACTATTGTTCTATTTATCAAAGGAAGAAGAGAGAAATACATAGATATATAGAATCTCTAACCAATTTCATGTTTTTTTGAATATTTCTCTATTTTTAAGAAAAATTCAACTGCTACCAATAATCCCCCTTTTCCTTTTCTATCACTCAAAAATCTGATCAAAACTGCATAAATTGAGCCAAAGAAAAGATATCAATTGTGCACTCAAGTAAAATGTAGAGAGGGAGATGATGATTTAAATTGATTCAGCTTGATCAACTTCAAATCCAGAATCACTTGGTGATCAATCAGACTCCTTCAATCTAATGAAAGCTTGAATTTTAGCATTCTTGTAAAACACTAAATCTTCTTCATCTTCCAGAAACTAACTGAACCACACATCAGCTCTTAGGTATCAGATAGAAGTCTTTTACTAAGGAAACGACTCGGGCCACACTCATCTTTGCTACGGCCACACTTCACGTGACTTGGCTACACATACATACAAGTATTCCGTATTAGAATTTTAGTATTAACCACACTACATGTAACTGTGCATATTTTTTTCTTTGATAATCAAAGGATTGGGAAACGAGCGGGAAGAGTGAGGTGGAAAAGGGATGATTTAAATGTAATCGTTGAACAGTCATGTTTGATCAGGTTTGATCATGATCGCTCAATGCATTGTAAATCGAGTTGGTTACAATGAATTGTTTCCGTGATGCGAGACAGTAGGTAACAAGAGACCTTGAGGAAGGTTATTGGAAAGTCAATTTGAGTTGGATGGTATGGGAGTGAGGCAGGGAATCAAACGCTTAGTCAAGACCACCAATTAGTTTGCTGAGTTTTTCACATCACCCAAGGATTTCTCAGGAATAGAAGACTTTAAAGATTTAGACTGGATCAAAGTGATCATATGATTGTTTTTAATTGCACATGTTCACGGAGGCCTCTTTGAGGGCGCGGCGAACGCGCTTGTGAGGGGCTTTGTTAAGCTTACATAGTGAAACACAAGTTCATATCTTGAGTAAGTAGTTGGTAAACAGTAAAAATCAAGCTTGGGGTCGATTTGCAGACTCCTGCAATTTAAGTCGATGGCGATTGTGAGCATAATCCAGCATTATTACGCTGATGAACTTCCGGATTAGATTCTTCAAGAGTTTGTAATTGTTATTCAAGCATTTCAGCTTCCATGAAATAATCATGTCAAGTGTTCACCGTATGTCCAATTAATGTTTTAGAGATGGTGGTGGTGGTAATGGCTGTGTTGGTTCTCCCTGAATCATTGATCTGGAATGTGAATTTGAAGGCTAGTAAATACATGTATGTAGTATGTGTAGCCAAGTCACGTGAAGTGTGGCCGTAGCAAAGATGAGTGTGGCCCGAGTCGTTTCCTTTTACTAAATGATAATGTTTAGACTTACTCAACTGTGTCTAAAGCCTTTCCAAAGACTAACCCAATAGTTTTCACCAGTGGATTGAAAATGGGTTCCTAATTTAGCTTTCAAAGCCTACATGGCTTACCAAGCATGATAATGTGGGATCTTGGAGCATTGATGATGAGAAAGATGGGTTTTAGCTAGACCATCACTCAATCTCAACATACCAAATACCAGAAGTCCGGCTTTGGCTCCCATTGTGAGTCAGTTGATTGTAAGTTTGGAAGTAGATGCACAATGCAGAGGCTGAATATACAAGTGGGTATCGGCCAGTTGTCTGAATCATAATGTTCAGCAAATGAGAACATACAAACACTCCCTAAGGCACTTCCTGAAACACTACATTTCCATGATCATTCATCAGCCAAGTATCAAATTGCAAGCAAATGAATTCTAAGTAACACCGTTCCAGAACTGATTAAATACCTCTTGAGGTGACCGTACGCAACAAAGGATCATGCTGTGACTCAACAGTAAAGAGCGGTACCCGGTCAAATTGTGTTCCTGGAAATTTATACTGAGTGTGTTGGTTTTTGAAGTCAATGATGTACTGATGGGGCATTCTCTTCCCCGTTGCACAGTACTTTCCAACAAGGGCATGAACTTTTTTTTGCTACTTCTTCTGAGGAATTAACCATATCAGGATATTGGAGAGACTATTTATAAAATTGGTGATCAGAAAGTTAATGAACATGATGTTGACAACTAATCAAAAGGTTAGGAATTTGGATTTGGGGATAGGGGTTCACTGGCTATGGATTGCATCAACTTGCATGTCTCTCCCCTAGTTCCCAGCAGGAGAAGCCAAGCAAGCAGGTCTTGGTTGATAGCGTAGTCCATAATGATGTTCAAGTTGTTCCATAGACTTGGTATGAGACATCAAGTAAAATTTTGATACTTAATTGCCTTCCACTTGAATCCCAATTTTGCAAGCATATATCAGCTACATATCAGCATTAGTGTTTGCATATGACTTGTGTGGTCAAAATACAAAAGTCTTATTGTAAGGAATTTGTTGACTCCAAAAAAGGCAACCTACTGTGGGGCTGGTTCAGGTTGATTGCAGTAAGATTGATATCTTTTCCGGAAGTGTCAGCAGATCACTTGATTTCACAACACATGTTGGCCTTGGCAAACATTTATTCACAATCAATCAATTACTTGAAGCAACAGAAAACAATGTAGATGGAACTTTAAGAAATGATATAAATGGTATATAAAGAGAAAAAACTCTGCATAAAAGAGGCAAGTGACTGATGATGGGTATACAAATGCCCAATCCAATTTCAATCATATTACTAATACAAGTTGATAAGTATATAGTATATAAAATTTGTATATCTACATAAATTTAATTCAAGAATACCAAGAATTCATTCCAACCCTCACCAAACAACACACAGACACACACCAAAGAAAAGCAAACCTAATTTGAAAACAGAGATGATCTAAGAGGAAAGATTATTGTTAAGGACTAAGATGTAACTTTTGTCCAAAACTCATTAAATCATATTTTCTAACTTCAATTACACCTTCTTCAAACCTATCATGTCTAGCTCTAGCACCAGAAGTTTGAGCTGCTTCTTGAAATGCTAAACCAAGTTTGCAATTTTGTTTACAAAAACATCATCAACAATAGAAAAAACTCATTTTTGTTTTGCTTGATTTCATGAGAAATTCATTGAGAGATAAAAGAAGTCAAAAAACTCACTTTTTTCTGACATCGCCATATTGAGCTGCACCATTAACACCAACCACTAAATGACAATATCTAATTTCATCAAAATTTGCAATCACACATGGATAACTTTCAGGTCTTTTCTTACTTGAGTTTGATTCAATACTGTTTCCATTTGATCCACTAATTGAATCTCTTACTGCATCTACTAACCAAACCCCTAATCTAGTCAAGGTAGTTGGATGACAAAAGAGATTAGATCAATCTTTAATCACTGCTAATCAAAAGGATCTTAGGGTTTTGATCGTTTGTTTGTGCAACATCGAGCTTCTTGTTGTATAATTGATTTCAGTAAGGCCATGCTGAGTGGTAAGGCTGAATCAAGGAATGTAGGGCTATGTCATTGTCAAAAGATGTTTAGTGTGATGTTATTGTCAATTACGAGTCAAGAGACAAAGGATTCAATAAGCTTACTCGGGTCATAGAGCATCAGATGTCATCCGAATGTTCTCTACCCACCAGGTATCTTCCTTAGATTTCTTTGATGCATTTGAAGAGAGATGAATTGCTCGGATCGAGAGCTTCGAGGGCTTAAGCAAATTCTTTTTGTAAAACTTTGATGTATGCTGGCATTTAAATCCCTGTGTACCCAATGATGTATGGAGGCCTAAAACGATTTCCATGATCCATTGTTTTACAATCGGTTTATCTTCATGATCTTCAATTGAGTTTGAATTGAACTCTTGACGTTTGATCATCAGATCTGATAAAGTTCCTCCAGGTAAATACAATCTTAAGATGTACAATGATGTGATTGACTGAAACGAAGCACGTCAGTTATGTAAAGTTCCTTTGAGTGATGAGCTTTGATGAGTTTCTGATGATCTACATATTCCCATCTGGGAACCTCTTTAATGCTGGCAGTGGCTGTGAAAAGTACGACCCAAAGAAGTGGATTAGTTTGAAGAAATCTTTTGGTAAATCGTTTTTTTGGATTAAGAAGATGTTTTTGAAGATCATCCGACTCACTTTTCTCGTTCTAATAGCAGCTGCTTTGTATATTGTCTTTAGTACAAATACATTTCTTTGATTTCTTCCTTCATCTTTTGATAATCGACTTTTCACCAATTCAGCCTGACCAAACCAAACCAAACCAAAGAAAACCCCCATGATTCAAATTGTGTCAAGATTAGAAAAAATTCATTAAAACATGAAAAGTCAATGATGAATAAATCAAGATACCTTTCCAGATTCACTTGAAGATAATTCACGCATTTTAATGAAATCTGAATTAGGATCAAGTTGAGATTCAATGACACGTTTTAATAATTTAATTTCAGTAAAAGATGATGATTGATGAATAAGATGATGATTTGAATTCTGATGTAATAATTTGTTTGAAAGTTCGATTAATAGTCCAGTTTTGAAATTAAGTTGATGAGTTTGATGATCAGTTTGATGATGGATTGAGTTTAGATGAAGTGATGATTGATGAGATGATGGTTCAAGTTTAGATGATTTGAATTGGTTAGAGTGTTTAATAGTTTTGATAATTTCTTGTGTCTTTCTGACCATGGTTGTGGTTGTGATGATGGTGTTGTTGTTGTTTGTTTTGGTGAAGTTTGAAAATGAACTCGGTGATGATTGAAAGCTGACATTAAAATCGATTAGCTGTCTTGAGAGTCAACACTCTGATCAATAAGGGTACTCAAAGCATCTATGTGGCGCTACATATGTAGCGCAACATAGAAATATAGATTTTTTTTTTGCGGGGAAAAAAATCTATGTTTTGACATATGTACCTGTAGCTTTGAGGACCCCAACTGGCTGCTGGCATAGTCTTTCCGTTGTTGGCTACATACAACATCATGCCTCGCGCTGGGCACAAGGACGAACTCACCACAGAGCTCATTCGACTCTCAGCCGATACGTTGGGTATGCTCTTCGCCACCGCCCAACCCCCATCTTACATCACCTTATACACCTGCCTTCATATGGAAATGACGACCACTGTGGCTACCATTTTATTGAACGACGACGACTCTGAAGATGAAGAAATCACATTAGTCTCCCTGCTATCGCTTCTTCATGCCTTCGAGAATTTCATCACCTCCAGCGGTCGGATTCAAGAACTTACCATGTCTCAGCAGGCCATTCATCAACAGGCTTTCAAGCTTTCAATAGATCTTGCTCAAGCTTTGGAAGACCTCACTTACCTCCGATACGTTGAACCACGAACCCACAATAGACTTATGTTGTTCCAAGAACTCAAGTTCAGCGCAGTTTTCAATGGCAACGATAGAACCTTTCGCCGATTTGTCAGCCTTCCCAATTGTTCTACAGTTTTATATCGAGGTGGTTCTCTTTAACTGATCTTGCGGAATTGATTCTAACAGGCCCGAATGTCAAAAGACAACTTCTATCGTTTGTTGGATCTCATCAAAGATGATCTTGTGTTCCAGAACAACTCGTCTCAACCTCAATCACCTGTTGCATGGCAATTACTCATTACTTTATACCACCTTGGATCGAGCGGGAACGGCGGTAGCGCTCTTATGATAGGTCAAATGTTTGGTCTGAGTGGTAAGTAACACATCGACTTACCCTTTGAGTATGATACACAACTTACCTTTAAACTTTTCAGAGGGCTCAGCTCACAATTTCACGCATCGTTGCTTTGAGGCAATTTTGAAATATGAAGACGAATTTCTCTACTGGCCAAATCAAGAAGAGAGAAATGGAATCAAGAATCATATGTCAAGAAATTCATTCTTCAAGGACTGTGTTGGCTTCATAGACGGGACTCTCATACCACTGGCATTTGCACCAAGCATCCACCCGGAAGATTTTTGGACCCGTAAGCATATCTATGCTCTCAATTCCCTCTTAGTATGTGATCACCAAGGCCGGATTATATATCAAAAACACGGGTGGTGTGGAAGTGCACACGATCAACGTGTGTACTCATCAACACGGGTAAGTCACTCACATCTATCAGGCTCATTGAGATGGAACCTGACATTCATGTATAGCTTGCACAAGAACCACAACTTTTTTTTGGCGAGAAGGAGTATATTTTGGCCGACTCAGGTTACTCGTGCTCGAAGAATCTCATTCCTACTTTCAAAAGCCCACGTTTGCAAATTCTAGATCCAGTGAAAAAAGACTTCAACAAGGCTCTCAGTGAACAAAGAGTTGTCAGCGAGCACGGCAATGGTCAATTAAAACTTCGATTTCAGTCATTACAAGACTTACGGATTATGATCAAAGATATTCCTTCAGCTGATCGTGCGGTCATCTGGCTACGAGTGTGCTGTATGCTACACAACTTTACACTTAAATACCGCGACACTTGGAATCCTGAGACTCCAGATCATCCTCAAGACCAGTTTGATGCAGACGAGGCTGGACTGTTGGATGGGGCAGTGGACGATGTGGGTGCTGCATATGGTAGACGCAACACTCTGTTACAAGAGTTTAGGGTTTTCCGTAACAGCTAGTTATCTTGTATTTAGCAAAGAAGTCGATATGATGAAAAGTTATTTTGGTTTTTTGTTAACTCGTCATTCCACAAGACCTTTTTCCAAACCAATCAAGAACGATCGGTTTGGAAAAAGGCAAAATGTGCCATTAATAAAGAGATTGTATTTCATTGTAAGACTCAGCCTTTTTTCCAAAAAAGGATTAGCATTTTGGTTTGAGAAACGATACAAAGGTTTTTTATATATCTATAAGAAATATAACATACACGACCAGATTTTAAAAAGATTTTTTTTTCTGATTGGATTTTTTTTCGATAGGAAGATAGAATTAAAAAAAGTTGAATTTTTTGAGTCAGAGAATTTTTTTTTCTGATTGAATTTTTTTTCGATAGGAAGATAGAATTAAAAAAAGTTGAATTTTTTGAGTCAGAGAACAAACAAACAAAGTTGAGCTTCTTAATCGACTTGAGATCTTTTGATCTTCCTCATTACAAGTCCTTGAGCATTTCCTCAACCATCTGCTGGGCCTTTTCAAGAGGAACATGCGAGAGCGTTAATTTAGCTACCATATCCACCTTTTCGCGGGTTAACTCCAACGGTGACATTTTTGATCCAGATCCACTCTTTTCATTTTCAAAAGCCCTACGCTCAGCTGCCAATTCGCGTTCCAAACGGATAAGATCCAGCTCGTCTTGTTTTGCCCTCTTGGCTTTCTTATTTGCTAATACATTTGCATCCTCTTCTTCCAAAGAGTGTTTGGAAGAAGATGACGGTAGGCCAAATTTGGCCCCTAACAACCCGATGACAGTGTTGTGAGTGTCTGCCGTTTGTTGAAGCATCAATCGATTGGTGTTGTTTGTTTCTTTAGCATTCATATTCATCTCTTGAAAATCAGTTTGACTAGGTAATGAGGACTTCATCGACTTGAGTACAGCAGCGCTGCCGGAAGATCGCCTCGAGCTGTTTTTTGGCGTTTGACTGGCTTCGGAAGAAACTTTGTTTCTTGCTGGAGTTTGAGATTGAGAGCTGGAGGCTCGCTGTAAAGGCTGAGATTGTATATTGGGTGCAATCATATCGTTGGAGCTGGGTTGATCATCGGTCAGATCGTTTGGGTCAGGTAGATCAAAGTCTTCAATCGATTCGAGATGGGGATTAACTGATTGGGTAGAATCCCAGCCACTGATCTGAGTAGATTGAGTTTCGTCAATTTGGCCACTAGTCAAGTCAATCGAGGTCAAAGGGTTAGGGTGGATGGTGTTTGAAGGAGTTGGTGCCATTGAAGTCGAAGCAGCTGGTGGGATTGAACTCGAAGGAGATGGGGTTTCGGCCGAGGCTAAGGGGAGATTATTAGGGTGTTGACCCATGAGTGGTTGAAGGGCATCATAGTAAGCGCAGTGTGAAAGTATCGCATCTGATCAAGGAGATTGCAATGGGTCAGAATCGTAATTGGGGTTCAACGAGACAAATCGAGATTTGCATACCCTTGGTTCTTTTCGCAGCCAATGCCCTAATCTCATCTTCCATGTCTGAATCCCACTCGCCGTCCTGTGCAACACTTCGTCGAGCTTCGATCTCTTCCTCAGCTTGGTCCTTGAAAATACCACCGCCCGTGCCATCTCGCCAAGTCTCGGCCTTATGAAATTTCTGTTCCAATGTGGTGATCTAGAATTATAAAACCAAGAAAAAGTACAATCAGAAATACAAATTGAGGTCAGTATTCGTGAAAATGAGACAACGCACCTGCTGTTTCACACCGGGCCCATCTACAGTAGGGAATCCCTTGGTGCGCAGGTAGATAGCGCATCTATCAGCACATTCTCGCTTCTTTGGTACACCAGCTCGATATCGGGAAAAGTTGGTTGAGGTATGATCATACTTCTCCATGCACATCCAAACAGCATCACTTGGGGCCTCTTGATCACCCCAAGTAAAACCTAACCACTCGACTATCAATTCTATAGGTGTCTTGCCCTCTGAATTCGTATCTTTCCCCCAAGCCATCTGCGGTTTAGTTTCTTTGGGAGTGGTGGTCTTGGTTGAAGAGGTTGATTGAGACAATTTAGCTGATTTATTACGAGTCTTCTTGGCTGGTTTTGCCATTGAGATAGCTGGAGTTGGCGAGACTGGCACAGACGCGAGATGGGCTTGTGAGAGTTCCTGGAGAGGAGGATGACTGGGATACGTATAGATAACTGAAGGAGTTGATGAAGAAAGAAGGGGATGGTGGTGTGGTGAAATTGATGAAAACACTGAGACCGGAGGGGAACGAAGACTTGACAGGACTTCGTTCAACGTTAGGCTGTTCAAGGAGGTGGCTGAGCTGTTTGGTGAGATACTTGTTGAGTTGCTGTCCGTATTTTGTGGTGATGGTGGTCTATCGGACATGGTGAAGTGTGATTGTGGAGATGCGGGGCTTATGAATTGCGAGATTGACTGCCAAAGGGCAACAGATGGCTGGAGATGAACCGGAGCAGAAGAGAAATTATGTGAAAAAAAATAACTGTCACATAGTTTCAAAAAAAACTATATTTCTATATTTGGCTCTATTTTTCTACATATGTAGCGCTACATAGATGCTTTGAGTACCCTAAATGCTGTCAAGGCAAGGCCGCCACAGATACGATACCACTAGTATCGGTATCGTGTGGCACCGTATCCGGGACCCCGGGTATCGTAACCCGGGTATCGTACCCGGGCTACGGCTACAATACCCAAGGTGATTTTTGGCGGTATCGCCGAGCAAGGTACGGTATTCAGTATCGTACCCGGCCATTGGTACGATACCGGCTACTCTGGTTTTGGGTTATCCGGATCAGGATACGGTACCGGAACCGTAACCCCAAAACGGCTACGGTTCGACACATCAACACATCCACCAAGATCTCAACCCTTCCGCCCACGAAATCGTACATGGACCGATTGGTAAGCGAGAAAGGAGGGGATGAGATGTTTTTTTTTCTATCCTTGTCACCTTCATGAATGTTTTGCTGGTAATAAATCAGTACTAGTAACCGTAGTCGAGGTACGGTACCATTCTGTATCCTTCCTCACTCTTCGCGGTACGGTATCGTACCGTATTGCCAGATATTTGCACGATACCAATATCGTACCGTACCGCTCCCCAAAGAGCGATACGGTATCCTATATGAGTCTGAAAGGTATCGTACATCACGGTACGGTTCTTAGTATCGTACCCGGCTCCGGGTACGATACTAAACCCTTGGGTCTGAGGGTATCGGGACCCGGTTACGGTGCTGGTATCGCCGATACGATACCAGTACCATATCTGTGGCGGCCTTGGTCAAGGTTCAAGTTGGGATTACAATCAAAGTTAAAATGTACAAGATATAATGAAGAGGGGATTCAATGATTATGTCAAGCGCTTATGGGGACGTATCAAGGCTTAAGGGGTTTTATCCGGTTTCGCCGAGAAACTCGGTCGTGCCTTTAGTTTTATGATTACCACCCAAATTCAGATTGTAGATAAGTGCATAAAAAAAGCTGAGACGAGATAAAACAGGAAAAGAAAGAAAATAGAAAGAAATAACATAAAAAATTAGGAGAAAATCCCATAAGCTTCAGGTCACATGAAATCCTTGACTCTGATACACTCAACGACTTTGCTGAATTCATCACCAAGGGGGACCATCTCAACCAGCCACATGTGGGTTGAGACAGACCGCTTGATGGTGATCGGAGTGAGACCGCCTCTGTTTGAGGAACAAACATCTGCGGCTGCCGAGAAGGTGCGCTCGGGTCCAGCTGATGACCCTGAACATGCCAGGTAATCTTTCGCCATTATGGCTATGATTGGAAAGCGGCCATGGTTCACCTAAAATGAGAGACATAAGAGGAAGATAAGGATTTGATCTTTTCAACAATGAAAAGATAAAGGATACTGACCAACCACCAGCGAAGAGATTCTTCCGGATTTCCCAGGTCGTATTCTGGCTGTTGCATTCGAAGGACAGATCGGAAATAGTCCTTGACCTGGGAGTCGTCACCCAGATCCTCTTGATAATCTTCATCGTCACTATACAGGTCAAAAATTGCTGCAGACGAGGAGGCATTTGAGGCCTTACCAGACTCAGAAGGTACGGGGTTTGGTTTCTTTAGGTTCGTTCGCAACTGATAGTCCTTGAATAGTCGGTTGAAAATTGATTCAGCATGAATGTAAGGCTCTGATGTATTTCCAAAGAACTTCTCAAAGAATTTGAGTCGAAACGCTGGGTGGAGGATCGTGGCCATGACTAGTGTTTCACATTTGAGGGCTTCAAGCAGGTACCCTTGGAGTTTGGATATCATCGCTGCAACCATCGGATAAAGGGCGTCACCTGAACATAGCGTCTTCTCTCGTTCTTGCAATTTTTGTCGCAGTTCAATATACTTAGGAATTACCATGGCCCCGGTGGGCATGTTTCCTTCCATCTGTTTAGTGATGGTCAAAAAAAGCTAAAGATGATGATGGAGACAAAGTCATCAATATGCCAGCTGAAATTGAACATTGAGGAACTTTAACGGACCTCTAGCTCTGAGTTGAGTTCCTCAATCGAAGCCCACTCTGAAGGGCTAATCGAAATCTCATGAAAATACCCGTGACGCTTTCCGTTTTTGCGTGGTCGATGAGTCTTGGAATGTACTCGGGCCAAGTCTTCCTTCAAAATTTGGTCGATAACCTTGATGAACAAACAACGACAAAGATGAAAGATGAAAGAAATTTCATAAAGGTCAATAGACCACTATGAATAGATAGTTGATGATGACTTACCTCACGTGCCAGCCAAGCTTTATGTTGGCTGATATACTTTATGTTCCATCTGATCCCGTACCCGGCGATCAGTGATCCCAGCGATAATCCACGTGATTCCATAATTCTGGTGTATTCATTTCTCCAAGAGGATGAACGAGTTATCCGGCGTATGACGAAGTCGAGCTGTAGTAGGAAAACGTAATCAAGATTGATATGGAAATGAAGGAATAGATAAGTTCGTGAAAATGGTACTTACCTTTTCTAAGATGTAGTGAAGCTTGTTAGCTTCTCTTTGATGAGTTGGTGCGACTGAGTCATTGAGAATTCGCATTGGGTTAGTCTCATCTTCTTTATCCGCCGCGTCCCAATCTGCCTCGTCATCCACTGGAGCATCGGCTAAAGTTGAAGCCAATCGATCCATGACAGAAGTGTCTTCATCCACATCTTGAAGGTCGTGTTCGACGTCAACGTCCGAGTGAGCTTCCTCTTCGTTTGGTGCAGTTGGAACATTGGGGACTTCTAATACCGGGCCATCACCAGATCATGAGGGTCGTTTGGCTCGTCTTCTTCGGCCAGGGTGGTGCACACCGTGGGAAATTGGCCGCGAAAGGCGGTCTTGACCTTGCGAGGAGGAGGGGTTTTGAGACCTAGAGCACCTAATCCCGCTCCCACCACAAGGGCAAGCTTGTGGCAGAAGCAGAAGGCGTGCATGGTCTCAGGATCCCATCGGTAGTCGGAATCTTGCCCACAGTGATCCATGAACTGACGGTGCAGTTCTCGGGCCATGGTCTTGTTATTGGAACCCGAGTCCGTGGTCTGGCTAAGCAAGTGAGGACAGAGTAACAATCTTAAATTAGTATACATCATCGCTTGAATATAATAATTCAAAGAGATTATGGTGCTCATCTTTGAAACCAAGTCATTCTTGATTAACACGTTGGCCAGAGGCTCGGCCAACCACTGCCCTCGATGCTCCCATGCCACAACTTTGAGGGTAAGGTGACGTGTTACATACTTCCAAGTAGGATCAATGTAATTGACCGTGGCACCAATGAAACCGTGTCAATTTCCTTTTGAAGTCCAGACATCGTGTTGCATGCAGAATTTCGACTCCAAGGCCTGTGATGAATAAGTCAAAAGTGAGATAGAAGGCATAAGTAAAAACCGAAAAACGGAAAAATCATACTCACCTTCAGCTCAGTCATAACTTGTTCTTTCATGGATAGGTTTAGTCGTTTAGCTTCTTGTGCCGCCCAATGCCTACCATACAGTTTTGCTTCAGGTCTCAAGTATTGGACGCATGCACGCAGCCAAGGATCAGCAAGCCTTAACCAAGGCAATGATTGCCTGAGAAGCCAGGTGCACATTCCTTGGTTAAAGGTGAGGTTGTCAAACTTTGAAACCTTGGTGGTCGTCACAAAACCATCGATCGGGCCACCACTCTCCTTCTGTTCAGCTTCCTCTTGAGCTCTTACTTCAGCGACAGAGGGAGGAACAATGTGACCCTCTGCACGAGCTCTTTGTCGACCAGGGCAGCCCGTGGATGCTCGGCCATTCTGAGTTGAACCATCTCGATGGGCTTTGAGGTTTCCTGTGGGATTAGTGAAACTGATTCGAACCGGGTGGCTCCTGTCCCGGGAGCAAAATTTGCACGGATATCCTAAGGGTCTTTTAGTTTTATCCTACACAGACACATAGAAGAACATATCAGTCATAAGATGGATTATGGAGATTGAGTCAGTCAAACTTACATCGGTTTTTTTGCTGTGAAAAGGTTCATCGTAGTAAGCTAGTAGGGCGTCGTTCTTCTCTTCCTCGTCAATATCAACATGCTTTCTTTTACGAACTTTCTTGTTTTCCTCGTCAGAGTCCGCTTGAAGGGTTTTCTTTGTAACTCGGACAGAAGATGCCTTCAAGAAAGCGGAATGAATCGGTCAGTACAAAGTTTCTTGATGGAAAAGTTAGTAGGATAGTAACTCACTTCGTTTCCTGTGGTCTTGTTTGCTTTCTTTTTAGGTGGAGGTTTGACAATCTGAGGAGCATCTTCATCATCTTCTTCATCGGAAATCTTGAAAAGAAGCACCCTGTCCACCTGAGATACTCTCAGCGACGAGAGCAAGCCACGCCACCCTTTGAAACATCCTGAAAGCACTTTCAATTCCCTCAGAAAGTAATTTGTAATCCGGAACCTTTGTTCTTGGGTCCACCTGCGCAATTCTTGATCCTTTCCTTAGTCTTTGAACTTAACAAAGTTCTTCACGATCGTGTATGTTCAAGGGCGCGGCAAAGCAAGGAGGACACACTTGTGAGAGACTCTGGTTTACTTGGACCTTCTCATGAATTCACAAGGACTCGCAATCGAATCTTCATCCTTTCTAAGGCTACAGATGTTCACGTTTTGTCGGTCTATTCACCTTTCCATCGCTTCTCTTGCCCTCATCAATAGACTTTGGTTCATAATCCTTCACTTTTGATTCATCCTTGTGTAGGACTTCAGGTGTTTGTTGGTGCCGAGCTTCAAGAGTGGCTCTCTGTCCAACTTAGGACCCAAATAAAATGGATCAATCGGACATGATTGAAATTAGGTTGACTATCTGAATATACTTTTGAAAGAAAGCACAAAATTGTCTCTGTGTAGCAAAAGCGAGAATCGTTCTTGGTGGATGCCGTTGTGCTCAAAGAACCCTCTGTTTGGTAAAGATTGTGTCTATGCTTGATGCCTTTGATAAAGCAAATCTGAATCACACTGAAAGGATAGTCAACACAATCTCCGGCATGAGATTGAGGTATGACCGTGAGTTTCACTTTCTGTTTTTCATTCTTAAGTTCTTGTCTTGCTCGTAGATTTTTGACTCCCAGTCGATCTCATTCTTATTTCTTTTTTTATTTCACTTTCTCTGAATTATATTTTCTATCATCGCTGGCTGGCCAGAAGCTCTTTTATTTTTACTCCATCTGATATATATCTTTTATCACCACTGGCTGGCCAGAAGCTCGTTTATCTCTCATCAGCTCACATTCGCCAATATCAACTCTTCAAAACTTCTATTTCCTTAGTCAACTTATTGACCCAGGTGGTCACGGTCTTCCCTCCAAATTAATACACCAAAACTTCCATACTTCCTTTGTACTGTTTTCCTGTGATTGAATCCATTACATCGCCTGCCAATGGATATCGGATTAACTGGGACAAGTTCCGCTGGGGCACACTCAAATTCTGAAGGTCAGTTCCTGTACTGACATATTTGTATTTAAACTTTGTTATTGATTTTGCCACTTTTTTGCCACTTGTCATAGGTCGCAGCAAACGCCAAAGAGTCGAAGACGGTAAGTGGTTTTAATTCTTTCCCACATATTTCCGATCTAATGTTATGGTTTGGATGTTTCTTTTTCAGATGGTTCTATGCATCGACAAAGCTCGCCACTAATCGACGACAATGATGATTCGGATGATTTTGATGAAAGTGACTCGGGTAAGTGTTTCACTATTCCTTTGTAAATAGGCTTCAACTGACCACACCTTTATCTTTCCAGATGGTGAACTCACACCTGCTGAAAGAGCTAGTCGGAAGCGCAAACTGAAGGCAATGCGAAAAGAAGAAAAGGAACAACGAGACCGTAATTCGATGTTGAGTACCATGGCCAACTCGCATGCAACTCCCAAGGCGGCAACTGCTCTAGCTAGAGCTCTTCAAGAATATGTGAAGATGCTTCTTGGTGTGTATCGGAAACAACGCTCTCCAAACCCTTCTAGCTCAGAACCTTCACTTCCCGAACCACCAACCGTCGATGAAGTTCACGCGTGGGCAACCCGTCAGCAGTCTCGTCAGGAATCAATCAACAATGCCATGGAACGTGCTGTCAAGAAATACCTTTCAAAAAAACCAAGCGACTTCAAACCAAATTGAACGCAAATCAGGACTGTAGAGAAGGATGCAGCTCAGAAGGCGATGCTCTCAGCGCCATTAAAACCTGTTAGATTTGTGTCTCGACTCTCACTAACGGTTGGATCGAGGTACGACCACAGATGGGGATCTCAATGTGAAGCTGCACTAGCTATGGCTGGCTTCACTCGCTGTACATTCGACTGGAACGGCCGACCCGATTCTGCTTGGAACACCGCCATGACACGAATCATTCTTCAAGAATGGGAGAAGTGCCACGAGGCTCACGGAACCAAGGCTTTTGGGATCATAGCAGCCGAAAACACATCAGCCAACCGGCTTGAGATTGTCCGACGATGGTGCGAGAACCAAGCTCCTAAGTTTCGTGACCAAGCGAAGATGAATGTGATGTCACAAACACCAGAGGGTAAGGTGCAAGCAGCACAGTTGCGCGAGATGTCTCGGACTAGGGACCGACGAAGGCGAGCAAAAACCAAAGTAAGTTTATTCCAATTCCAAGTTGTTTTTCCTCTTTGTGTAGATGTGACTGTTGTTGATTGTTATCTGTGCATTCAAAAAAGATCCACACCGCGCGCCAGGAACTAGCCCAACATATATTCGGTGTAAATTCTCCCGAATATCTCCTCTTGTCTCATTCAGAGGTACACTCTGAAGACAAAGTCACGATGACTAACGGCTCAGGCACCCGGACCAAAACGAGACTCGAGTGGCGTAGCGGAGCTTTGGATACATTTGTGAACCTTGTTGATAAAGCTATTCCTGGTCAAGAAATCATCCCAAGAAAAAAGGCACGAGCACAGGCAATTGTGGACTGCGGTGCATACTCATCGGAAAGCGATCTTGATGCATTTCCTCCTCAAGGGCTTCAGGAATCTCTGGTCTCGAATGCATGGCTCGACAAGATGTCTGGTGTTGCTATTTCAAATTTACGCCTTGGTAAGGCTGAGGTAGTTGACATACGTAAATCAATTCAAGTTTTGACTAATTTAATGTTGCCAAGGGGGGCTGCTGGGTTGGGTGAAGGATCAAGTTCAACGCAGGTACCAGGTGAAGGATCAAGTAGTAGTTCTGGACCAATGATGACTCAATGATAGCGCTGGTAGCTTCTGTGTTTTATCTTTTTTAGTTCATTTCTGTAAATAGTTGTTTTTCTCATGTATCCTGTCAAAGTGCGAGTGTTTATCTGTCTCTTGTGATCTCAGGTCTGCTGTTAAAAATTCTGGTGTTTTTTTGTTTTTGTAGAATCTTTCTCTCTTAAACAAACGGCTGTGGTTGGGTGCTATCTCTGCGCATTGGTTTACGCTTGTTAACATGAATCCACTCATTTGCTTGTTGAAAGCTACTCTTTTGATGATTGAAAGACTGATATTTTGAACAAAATTTGGAACGGGAACACCAACTCAAACTTTGCTCAAAAAGATCTTGCGATCGGGCAACAAGTTTTATGAGATATCACCCCTTGATGGTTGAATACTGTGCGTGATGATCAGCTGGTTTGTGGTCAAAAATATACAGAAGGGTTGTTGAACTCCTGTTTTGCAGTCTGATAACAAAGTTCTACCTTTGAACTCACTATCATATGTGTATTTTGCCCGTTCCCCGCTTCTTCAAAAACCCTTGATGACCTTTACTTCTGATCGCCTTTGATTTTATTCCAGTGTTACTCATGCCATCAAACGTGTTTGACTATCAACTACAACAACTACCTATGCACAACCTGACCACAGCAATTCAGAGCATTCAAAAACCATACCGATTCGACATCCTTGACACCAATTACCAACTGATTGTAAAGGTAAGTGATCATATTCAGAAGTGGAAATGATCACTCAAAGTCAAAAGCTCATACATTGTTTGTTGTCCGGATGTGTAGGTTACTCGTCAATAACCACCTATTACAAATCAAATCATGTCAAGAATTGATCGTAATCACTTCTGTTGCACCTGCGTTACTCTAGGGTGCAACACCGAGAGCTTTGAATATGGAGGGATTACTTACGTCGGCAAATTATTTAATCGTTCAAACTATCCTAAACACCTCGAGAAATCACCTTCTCAACAAAAAAATCAACCAGAACCGTCTCTTGCAAGTGGAAGTAGCACTGCACAGATGTAGTATTTTTCGGCTATGCAAAATGATTAGAATTAATGTCAAAAATAATTAAAAATGCTATGTTAATGCATAAAAATGCACCATTAATGCACCATTAATGAAAAAAATGCAGCATCAATGCAGAAAAATGCAGTGTTAATGCACATGCAGAATGAATGCAGAATTCCACCTTTTTCAATTTTTTTTGTCCTTCAGGTCAATCATTTTTCACTTGGGAAAAATACTACATTTTCCCAGTGTAGGGCACCTGACGTACAACAACCTTTCTCTCAGGCTGACCAGCAAACTCAATCCCAAAAACGTAAGCATTCGGATTCACCGGCACCTCAAGATCACAATAAGACTAGCAATATCAACCTTTGGCCTCAGAAGCATCCACGGACCACGAGTGAAAGTACAATGGTGCTGACCAGTAGTGAAATTCAAATTCAGCCTTCAACACTTGTTACCTTCTCCACCGAAACATTCAAAGTACCTCTTACTTTTTTACAACATTGTTATTGCCTTCAATCAATGTTTCATGTACTGCACGACCATTTCAACAAGCACAAGAGCGTACGAGGTTCTCGAATTTCCCTGAAGATGGAGAAGTCCAAGGTCCAAAATGCCCTAGCCGGTCATCCTCTTGCATCAAAGATTTTAAACGAGATTCCCTTGACCCTTGACAAACTCGTCAAGACTTTCCGGTTAGACACCAACATAGTCACTAATGTCTGCTGTTATGTATGCTGCAAGCTTCACGGAATTCTTGACCAATCTAACGCTCCTTTTATCACTCAATGCAATCATCTTCGTTTTCCAAAAAAAACCTCAGCAAGTACTTGAATAGTTTGTGAATTCCCACTTTATGTACCTAGTTCTTCAACAATCAACAAATTCAGACCCAAGTTGATCTTTTACCACCAACGCTTCATTGAATGGATTGCAAAGATGTTATCATTCCCTAAGTTTGAAAGCGCCCTCAACACACCTCTGACTTCCCCATGTCCTCCCAATGGTATAATGAAAGATATTTGGGATGGGAAGATTTGGAAGACTTTTAAAGATGGCGATGGGAAAATTTTTACCCGATCTTCTGGAAATCTTGTTTTCGGCTTCTATGCCGACTGGTTCAACCCTTGGGGCAAAAAAGCGGCTCGATTGTATTCTTCTGGGCTCATGGTACTCATCTGTTTCAACCTTCCACCCGAACAGCAATACAAATCCGAAAATATATTCCTTTATGGAATTACCCCCGGACCTCGCGAAACTGATTCTGATCAGATTGAACACCTTATAAGACCTCTTCTACTTGAGTTTCTTGACCTCTGGAGAGGAATCTATTTCAGCAGCACATCACTTCACCCAAACGGCCGCCTGATTCTAGTTGCCATCTGGCCGTTAATTGCCGATGTACCAGCCCAGAAGAAGATTTCGGGTTTCTCCAGTCATTGCTCCACTAACTTCTGCTCACGTTGTTATATAACCAACAAAGAAATTGAAGATGTAGATTTTAAATCATACAAGGAACGTCACCCCAATTCTCACAAGGCACAATCTGAGCAATGGCTGAAGGCCAATGACTCTTTGGACCGTCACAAACTCGTGAAAATATATGGTGTCCGCTACACCATATTCTCAGAACTCCCATACTGGCAACCCATCAACTTTCAAACAGTCGACATCATGCATTGCCTGATTCTTGGTCTTTTGGAGTGTTTTTCGACTGCTCATCTCCAGCTTGCTTCGGCTGGGGCAAGTCTCAAGATTCTACAGGAAAAACTGATCCTAAAGGGTGTATACACCAATTTCACCCAACCAGACGATTCTGGGATACAGTCTTCGGACCCCATTCAAGTCCCTCAACCTTCTGCTGGCGTTTCCGAAATGGAACTCGATCAACCTGAACCACCTGAAGAACTTTCCGAGAAATCCAGTAATCGCACACACTATACTCGCTCTGCTAAGACAAAGTTGGTCACAGAATGTTCCATCGAAGTTAGTCAAGATTCGGTTTCTTCGAAATCCTCCAATGCCACTGTTCATGCCCCTGAAGGTCCAGTTCTAACTCCACATGAGCTTGAGCTTATCCACCTATGCATCCGAGAAACCACCATTCCGACTTGGCTCACTCGAGTTCCTCATCACATAGGAATGGCAAGTGCTGGATCTCCAAAAGCAGCGGAGTGGCACATCTTGTATTCTGTATACATGGTATTATCACTGATACCGTATCATCAAAACTCTGATTGTGAATCATCATCTTGGAAGATCTATCAGGGTATCAGTTTAGCCACGCAAGTAGTCAACATAGCGATCTCACGAGTTTTGAGACCCGAAGACCTCAAGAACCTCGATCTCCTTCTTCTTCAGTACCGACAACATCTACAATCTGCGTGGCCAAATATAAAGTCAAGGCCGAATATTCACTACGCACAGCATCTCGCCAAGCAATGCAAACTATTTGGTCCTCCATCTTACACCGCAGCTTGGGCCGGGGAGCGGATGATAGGTACTCTGGTTTTGGCACCTAAAAACTCCCGTAAAGGTATGTGTAAAATTTCATTTTGCCTTGACTGTGCCCATTTCTCAATGACCAATACATACATTTCTCCTTTCTGAACTGAACAGGTGTTGTGGGAAAGACTTTAATCAATTCTCACACTCAGCATGCGTTATTTAAGCATCTCCTTATGAATACTTCACAAGAATATCAAGCTTCAATTGGTGTTGAAGCACTCTCTCATTCAACCTCAACTAAATGGAAACCGGTTTCTCCTTCTGATGAAGTCTTGACAGAACTTCAAGTGGCAGTAGCAGGTCGGACAGACTTCACAATCTCTGAAACTTCGAAATTTGAGTCAACCGTTCAGTGGGAACATGGAGGAAAGAACTTTACTCAATTTTCAAAACATAAGGGTAACAGTTATGTACAGTTTGAAACTGGAGGACGAGTAAACTTTGGCACTATTGATGAAATACTCCGTGTAGTTGGTAATAAGTCCCCCTTTTTTTTTGGTTAAACCTTTCACCGTTCTTCAAGGACTCGATGAATCACGGAACCCTTTCCGCTCCCTGCCCTATTTGAAAGCTACAGTTATGTACCATTCATATCAAAAAGTCCAATGTGTGCTAGTTGATAAAATGTTTGGACATGTTGCTGTACATGTGAATCCCCCAAATACGTTCAACATATCCCACGCAACAGTATCAATAGTTGCACTCAGAAGCATGGTACGTTTCTCTTGAAATATCTACCCTTGGATGATCATACAATACTAATGGTGATGTACCTCCTTGAATCAGGGTATTTGCAACACTGCATTTAGAACTTGTGATGATTTGCTTGAAAACAGTGACTGATATATGGGACTATTGAAATCATCTTATTATTGAATACAGTTTCAAAAGTATCTTAAAAAACGTTTACTTTAGGAAAAAGGATTATTAATCAATTTCTTGTGACTCCAAAGACTGTTATACATGCTGGTAAGTCTTGTACTTTATTCAAAATAGTTGTTTCCTCTTGTGATTGGAATCATTTCCATTCAAGTCTTTATGTATCAAGTGGCAAATTTGAGGAGGACCTGATCAAGCATGATAGTCTGATCACATCGAAGGAAATTGAAATAAAAAATTCTATGGCTCTTTTATATTTCAAGGACAGTTGCAAATAGTTTGCATACAACTCTAGCAGATCGTCAAGTCAATGAAACATGAATATAATTTATATCACCAACTTCAAACTACCCCAAAGTACACAATTAAAAAAGCGGAATAAGACAAAGACATTTGTAAAGATGAAACATGTATCAAGATCTACCAGTAATACTGTTTCATAATGGATATCTTAGAGATTGATTTATCCTTAAAGATTGTGAATTTCTTCACAAATCTGATCCAAATCTACAACAGGCTTTATATCTAAGGATCTCTTATGTTTGTATGTGAGACCAGAGAGAAAGACTGCATTATAACAGTTCTCGGGAAGACCACAACATACAGCAGCCTTTGGATTGAAAGAGGTCCCTGGGATACGACATTGATCAAAACGACTGATTGCAAGGGCTGGAGTGTCGACAGTAGCTTTGTAGTTGAATGAAAGCCCATCTATTTGACGAATAAGATTTTCGTACTGTTGACTTCGCCACTTCAATCCCACTCTCTTGAATTTCACCTGATCTGGATACCACTCAGTGTCTGAGCAGCAGTCGGCATCGGGCATTATAAGCATGGGATCAACTTTCAGATGGCGTTTGATTGTCTCTTGGCGATAATTGAATAGCTGAATCATTGGATAATCAAATTCAGCCGAGTCTCCTAGAACAATAGCATGCTGTAAGCAGAGATCAACTGACCGTTCTCCTCTTTCGCGCACGCTCACGGAGCAAAAGCTTTTGGGTGTCCCCGCGAACCACTCGGATATCTTCAGCTCGTCCACGTAACCAGCGAAGTACAAGGGAAATGCAATTCATCTCAGTATTGTGAGATGAATTAATCCCATAATTCTTGAAGGCTCCGTGCTGCCTTGCATAGCGCCAGTGCTTGACCACAAAAACAGCCATTGTACGATTCCAATGATGACTATCCGGAAGATCCCATGCAAATGTGAATCGATGAATGTTATGATTTTGAAGGTCGGCCATAAACCTGTTCTTGTATTCTATCATCTCTTCATCGTTTAAAGTGGCTGAAGCAGAAGTGGGATTCAGTGCAAATACTAGTTGATCCATCATAATCTCGGGTTGAGTAAGGTTTCCTAGCTGCTGGAGTTCCTCTGGACTCGGCGTCATTGGATAAGCTTTATTAGATTGATCAACACCAAGTAACATCCGAGTAAAGGCAGCCAAAGAGCGACTGATTGCAGCGTTGTGTGATGGTAGAGTGCTCGCAACAGACGCGTTCAAAGACTTGATTGAAGTCGGTGGAGATCCACGTTTCCAGATGTGATTGGTGCGTCGCCGGTTTTGTGCCGGTGGCATGTTGTAGTTTGTCAAAGATTGAACAAGAGGTTGGAATGATACGTTGTTCTTGTTTGAATGAAGTGCACTTGATAATTCAAGACTAGGACTGTACGTTCTAGTCGGGCTATACACTCCAGGCCAACAAGGACAAGGGAAAGGTCTTGAAAGGATGAGCAAACTGAAATATGTTTGGATAAAGGGTAATGATACACGGAGATAAAGCTGGTCAAAATTGAGCGTGATCATAAGACTAAAGCAATGTTTGGGTTGCTCTCGTCGTCGAGAGTGCCTCAGGTGGACAGGGTGAAGTAGGATGAATTATTTGAATCAATCAGTACGTAGCATCGAGATGGCAAGTTGGTTGTAGTGAATAATCTCTTACCTTGTTTTTGGCGCGCTTCTTTCCTTTACTTGGTTTGATGATCTGAGGAGCATCATCAGAATCATCATCATCGGGCAAATCAATGACTGTACGTGTTTTCTTCTTGGGATGTGGTTGAGATGCATCATGGTCGACTGAGAGCCTTCGACGACTATCGGGATTTGTAACAACCATTCCAGGAGTCGTCACACGGCTTCGTGGCCTTTGAGAAGACCGAGTAGGAGTGGCTTGGACGGGGGGACCAAAGTTTAAATGAGATTGACTAGAACTCGGTACGACTGATAGCTGAAAAAAGATGTAGTTGAACATCTGTATGAATATGCCAAAAAAGGGACGACGAGTAGGTGTTATCATGATGGGTGGATGTTAATATTAAGATGATAGTCAGAAAACGTGTCAAAAGGAAGGATTAATGGTATAATTGGGAAAGATTGGTAAGAGTGGAAGGAACGAATACTTGAAGGATTGAGTGACACACGAAAAATCCGACTCACGTTCGACTGCATGGTAGTTAAACTTAGGTCCATCGCCAAGCCGTGATTAGTTCCCCTTGCATTCTCTTTTGGACACATTCGGTCTTGATGAGTCGGATTTGATGGTGATATGAGTGGGGTTTAGTGGTGATTTCTCTCTAAAAGGGTCATACACAGCCCCCCTGCGCTGAGTCGGGTTAGCGCGTAACATAGTTACGGTAACGGGGTGCGTGGCTGATGTGTAACTCGAAAAAAAAAACCCGTTATCCCGGGGTGATAACGTAACTCAGAAAAAAAATCCCCGTTACCAGGATCCGTGAGCGTAACTCACTGGAACCCCGTTAAGCTATCCGATAACTTAACGGTTAGAGCTACGTTATCGTTACGCCGCAGCTACGAGTTGCGCTGCTGGCTCAGCGTTGGTTGTTGTTGTAATGAGGGGAGTGGTTTTGGGGTTGGCTCGTCGTCGAGTTGCTGGCTGACTGCTGAGGAGCGTCCCGTTGAGGTTCCGCCGCTCGAAGGCCGAAAAAGTGGATCGACTGAGCTCGTGGATCCCAACTGTCGGTACCTTTCCACAGGTATTTTTGAATCTCTTGAAGAATCGTGGTATCCTTGATCTGATACTCGCTTGTCAGCTCCTTCCATACTTCCCTGCCTCCCAACACCAACTCCTTCAGCATCTTCTTTTGCTTCTTGTCGTTGTTCACTACTAGGCGAGCGTTCTCCCACTTGGTGTAGTTGAGGCGGAGTTCCTGCCACTTCATGTGCCAGGCTTCCGTCCTCGCGAACTGCTCCTGATAAGATAGGTAAGTTAGCAATCGCATTATCGGTATTGATCGTTAATGGATTCATAGCTAACTTACTGGAGTTGGTTCTGACTGTTCCCTGCGATTCGGTTCCTTTCCTTTGGGCTGAGGTGGAGGAGATTGCTCGCCTCCCGCGTCCTCCTCCATCCTGTCGTTGCTTGACCCCGCTGGAGGTTGATTCCCAGTTTCCATAACGCTCTGGGTTCGTTCGGCTACGAGGAGGCATAGGAGGTGGAATATAATCAGACATGATAGAGATAAACAAAGATCGAGGGAATGAAAACGTTTTTTGAAAAAAAAACTTGATAAAAAAGGAAAGAGGAAGGTAACAAAATATTACTCACTTTCGATCAAATCGGATCTTCTTACCCAATAGACAAAGTCACCTTCTTGTTTTCTAACTAGACCTTGAAGGTTTTCTTTTAACACTGAAGATTGAAATCGGTTCGGTGTGGTTAATCCTTCTGATGGATTAGGACTATCGGGGTGTTTCGGGGTGTTGATAACCGAAAATGGTTGAAAGTCGGTGTCAATGGACAACTCTCGATCACCTTGCTCAAGTTCGTTGTTCGAATCTTCTTCAGTTAAAGAAGGTAGGACTTGATCCAATTTTTCTAGATCCACTACTAACAAAAATGATTATACGAGAAAAATTTGAATAAAATGAATCATTCAAGTTAAAGGCGAACGATGAATTCCAACAAAATCAACAAATTGTCCAAAACCTCCACTGTTGCCGCTGAACAAATTCACGTTTCAACCAAGCGAAGTTACGGTCAAGCGAGATTTACTTTTTTCTCTTTCATAAACAATCATTACAAGGTAAAGGTCAACTATGAATTAGTTTATCGATAGATGGACTAACCGTCATTTTCATATCAAAGCCCACCAACTCCAACAAAATTGGACAAGATCCACCGTTAGTGCAATTTTCAAGTTTTGCACATGGGTCAGAATACATTTCAAGATTCATTTGTGGTTCCGTTTATTCAAATTCCCAATCATCTGCTGGATACCTTGCCTCTTTTGACCTCATCCGACAATCATTTGCGAGTCAAACTACATTCCCCTAGCCGATTTTCCTGAAGCACCCAAATTGCTCCTACGTAGGTATATGTATCAAAGGATCCAATGCAAATCCTAGCTAAACATCATCCAAAATTCACCCGTAATTCCTGGCAGAATATATACGATTTCAAGATTCTATCATTCTCTGTGATATATTCAAACATAATCAAATTGACCATTTCATTGACAAACCCAAGCAGATGCTGTAGCTTCTAGGCTTACATCAGTTCATCACTCAACAAATATTACTTTGGCTCTTGGTCCTCAACAAACGCACATAGGATCATTGCCTTTCATTCATGAAGATCTAGATAATGAAGAGTTGAGTTTGATTTTACTCTTCTATTTCAGATGCACTATGAGTTGACTGATCTGAATTTCATTCCATTACTTTCTTGATTTTGAGCGGATTACTATTGCTGAAGAGACACAGCCTTTGTCAAATACCTCGATCAAGAACGTTACGAACTCTTGATTTTATAGGAACAAGATCAGATCAGTAAGTATATAGAAAGAAATAAATGAGGCTTTGTCATAATCCAGTGAGATTGATTATTTGATCTCATTTAAATCGCTCATGAATCACTAGCAGTCAATCAGTTTCCCCGATCCAAAACTTTACACTTGAGATTTTGTTAGATTGACTCAAAGGATTAGGATCAGATCTTCAAGTTTACCAATCCAATCAATTCAAAAAGTATCAGGGTCAAAAAGTAAGCTATTTTGAATTCATTCCTGTGATTGATTTCTTCTATTTTCTCACAGAACCAACTCATCAAGCAATACATTGACATAATAAAACCCATCGAATCTCTTTAACATTAATCAAATCAGAGCAAAACAAAAGAATGGCTAACGTTCAAAAATCATCTTTTTCAATAGGATGTTAACGGCAAATGGAAAGGATCAGGGTTGAGGTGGAAGTGGGGTCCGGGATATGGGTGTGACTGGTATCAGATCAACTGCAGAGTAAGGCAGGAAGCAGAGAACTCGAGTGTTGGTTTCGTTTTGATTGTTAGGTTATTGGGATTTGGTTCTTGTGTACTATACGATGACAATTAATAAAAACTGATGACCTCTTACCTTCAAACTCACCGATCCATTCTCGTCAACACCTCGCTACCCTTCAATCACATCGAGATATCATCACAGCTTTAGCTCAACTCGGTGAGCTTCATACTACTCATGTTTTTTGATTCAATCAAAGAATCTGCGTGTCAATCTCAATTGACTCAAGTGCTGTTTACCGATCAGAATCGACGGAATTCAAGCTCGATAGCTCTTTGGCCAACCTTCTCTCTTCGCCCGAAAGACTAGAACAGCCACTCACGCAGATAGCCGATCTTAAGCCATTGGTCTCTTCACTCGTTCAAGTTGCATCGACCCTTTATGAAGTGGTAACCAAACAGGCATCTGTAGCCGAAAGAATATGAAGCAAGGTTCACATCCTAGACCTCGAACAAAGCAGGGTCAAGGAATGCATCAATCGGGTTCAAGCTGTCACAGAACTTAAATACGCCTTAATCAATGTATTTCAAGCGATCGAGAAAGCTGATCAAGAAGCTGCTACACGACATATCCAATGTGCCAATGGAATCACTCCAGAAATGATTTGTAGTCTACTTGCAGAGGCAGTGGTGGTAGGCGATCTTATAGAGTCTTTTAGATTTCTTTTCTGAAGACAAAATGACTCTCATATGTTTATTTTGTCAGCCTACGACCGATATTCCTGAACCACCTTCAATCGCTTCAGAAAACTTTATAAATCAACCAACTGGAGTCTTCTTGAAGGCTTTCACTCAGGCTGCGAATTCAAAAGATGAAGCTACTACCAATCGACTCTTTAAACTCTTTCCACTTTTAGGGTCCAAAGCTTCTGAGGCTGGTTTATCAGCTTGCTCCGATTTTGTGCGACCTCAGCTACATATCGGAACATTATTGTCAATCGCTCACTTAGTTTTGTAAGCTTTGAACTTCATGTGAACCCATGGGATCTTACAGTGTCTGACTTTGTTTTGTTGATCTGGAATTTTACACATGTCTTTGCTACCTAATCGATCTCAAGAACCATCACGTTGTCCAGTAAGAACCAACAGTCATTTTACTTCATCAAGTCAACACTCACATCAACACTTACAACAACAACAACAATACGGAGATTCAAATTGACCTTCAACTACTGTAGCAGATGATTCAAATTACTTACAATCCACTCAACAATATTAAAAGTGAATAGATCGATCCCAGGCTTCTTAATTGTTATTCATCTTTGATTTCAATTTCATCAACTCTGCTCTTTGGTTTTAAAATTTTGAGCCAATCAATCTCCTCACTTGATTATAATACTCTTGTGTTCACTTCATGTTCTTATCATCAATTTCATTGGACTGGATGGTATCACCCCTTCATATTTGACTCATTTGAGACACAAATCTTGGTCAACTTCAATCATCATGCTTTGAAACAATTCAAAATTTTCATTCCTAAATTTCAAAAAATAAAATGATCCTCATCTTTTACATTGTTATCTCAAAATGTCAACTTTATTTCTTTGGCCGCGAAAGAAGTTTATGTTTATCAATTTCAATTTCAATCTGATTGTTCATAAATAAATTACATCCAATCAATCATTTCAAACCAATTCTAATTTACTTAATTTCTCCAACTTTCACTTTGATCAGTTACTATAATTTACAATTTCCTATCTTAATTTCATTCTCTACAGTTGCAAGTTTTCTATCCTTTTGACTTTAGATATGATTATTCATAGAAAATTTGGTCAAAATAGCTCCAAGGGTTTTGCTTCATCAATCATAATTGGTCACATCAACCGGCATGTTTTCAATTCTTCACTTTTTGTTTCTTCAAATTGTTCTCTTCAGGCTGACTGTCATGTATTTTTTGATTTGAATCCTGTGGAACTGTCATCCACCTGTCTATTCAGACCAAGCGTCATCAATTTCAATTGATCGATATCATCATCAACAGCAATCGATTCATTCCAAAGGTCCTTACATCCCCCCATGATCGACTCGATCTTCATATTGTGAAAGTTGGTACATCATTTCGACTTTTTCTGACTGATGTTCAATTTTGGTTGGTGAGACCGTTATGGACTCTTTTGGCGTCAAACTAGAGATTGAAGTGAAAATGGAATTTATGATGAAGGTTTAGGTAGAAAGAAATATAAAGGTATTCAATTTCCATTTCAAATTCAAATTCTAATCAATCTTGAAAGCATGATCCTTGATTCACACATAGAACATTATCTGAAAGCGAAATCTCAACTTTATTGTCAGAATTCCCCACAACAACAAATCAAATGATACAGGTTCAAGTGCGATGCCCAAATCAATCTCAGCAAGTCTGACAGAAAGTGTTATAGCATATCAAGACTCAAGATCGTCATTCCATGCAACAAGTTAAAGGTCATCAATAGCTCAATGACAAAAGCTGAAATCCTTAGCTAACCAAGTAAACTCAACTTTCTCTTTGCTTCATCATTGTTGCCATTGAACTCCCCATTCCCATCCACTTTTTCATTTGCATTCGCTTACTCCCGACAATTGAGTATCATTGAGTTTTTGATTGTGAGGTTCTAATCGAAGAAGAATAATTAGAAATCATGAGATCAGAATATTTTTCTGTTTGTTTTAGGATTGCATATAAATCTTGAAGCGAAGATAGAGGTACGGTTCAATGGATTGGATGAATTGGAGCTATTCAATTTATTGAAGTGATGAGAGCAATTGGTACAATTGCAGGAAATGTAGGAATTCAAGATCAAGAGACAATTCAAGATCAAAGTCTGGAAAATGGTAGAAATATGATTGGGAAATTGAATTTGAAGATCAAGTTAATGAAAGTCATCCTGAGATCAGTCTAAGATGCAACCTAAGAGGTTATGCTCCTTTTTGCAAGTAGGGTGGCCAAATACCTCCTCAATAATTCTATAATCAGTTCAAGGCACCTTTGTCATAGATTTTTATAATCTTTTCACAAAATATGCAATGTACACTGCATAGTGGAAAATGAGGTGGCTCCTGTGTTGCCTTTGGTCCATGCATCTTCACACTCCCTCTGAAATGTTGATTTGATGATAAAATAGTTTTGCATGGTGATTGGCATGAGGACCAGAGATGGACATGTGATGTGGTGTGGGCCTGGCCAGAGTTGTATTGCCCCTTTATAGCACCGAGAGGAACACAAGGGGCAACCAAAGAAAAGCTCAAAAAAGATAGAATAAATGTAACAAACATTAATCACAAGAATGAGGTTGTGCTGGCCAAGACGTGTCTGAAACAGGAGGTATTGGGCAGGAGATTGAAGAACTGCAGTTGTTACAGGTTGTTGCCATCACAGACTGGTCCTACTAATAGGAAAAATCTGGAAAAGACAGCAATGGAAGATATTGTGCAGTTATGTCTGTAATCAATGATAAAGATAGCCAAATTGAATTTGTTGTTTTCACATGTGAATCATTTTACTTGGTATCATTGTTGAGATTGAGTTGAAATTTTGATTTCATATCAGTGAGTTCATGAAATTGATGGAGTGTAATTTGATAGAAACAACCAGGATTCTGTAAAAAAAAGTGCAATTGATTCCTCTTAGAAATTTGCTAACAACATGCTGGATGTGTGTTGAATTTCTTTCCCCTCTCTTTTGTGTCCCATTGATTCAGTATGAGTTTGAGATCTTGATGTTATGTGAATTGTCTGTAGCCACAACTCTTTGTAGTGCTTGTGGGTAAAGATGGGCTGAAAATGCCAAGCTTTGAAGCCAATATAATTTCAAGTGGTTGTTAAAGTTTCTGAAATATTGAGTCCAGTAAGTCAAGTTTCTGCTTTGTTATGCCAGAATGTGCATTGCATTTGATTTTAAAATGCATGATATTGTTGCCTGCATGTTTCTTCAGCAGAATCAAGTTAACCCATGTGAAAAAAGATGGATTTCACTATTTATCGCCCCCTCGCGAATATCCGGTGCCCCTTGGGATACCCGCAGTACCCGACTCAACCCGAGGTAATCAAGCCACAGTTTGGGTGACACGGACCTCAGGGGCTACTTGATTGTATATCGCCACACATCGCAGCCCCTATCTGCCCATATTTGAGCACCTCTATACCCAAAAGGGCAACAAATACGTTGTCGCCCTTCCGGAAACAACCAAAGGGGCTGCACAATGTTTGTGAGCCTGGACCGGCCCTTTGTGAAGTCGGCATTTGATACCGACAGGTAGATAAAGAGTCCTTCCCCTTGTTCCCACTCATCCCACTTGTAATACACTTCACTATTCAAAGTTCCACACATTCAACACTTCCCTATTCAAAGTTTCAACTTCAAAGTTCCAATACGTTCCAATACATCCTAATACTTCCTATTTCCCCACCAAATCTTGAAAATCTCTTGATACTTCATTGTAACGTGATGTCCTCCGCACAAGATCCGGCTATATCTGTTACATCAACAGATACCCCGGTTCCAGATCACAAACATCCACAAGTTACCTCGTCGTTAGGAGATCACCCCCCTCCAAATCACATCCATCACGTTACTCATCAGCATTCCACGTTCCCAGTTGAAAGCTTCGTACAACCCTTCAGTTCGTTTCCTGATAACCCCAATAACCCGAATCACGTTTATACCTCGTTCCCAGCTCAAAGCTTTGTACAACCTCCCTTCTGGTATCCCGCACCTGGTTTATCGTACGCTCCACCCCAAGGACATCACGTCTTTGGGCAAGGGCATCCTGCTCCTCTCAACCACCCACAAGGAACCATGCCCACCGCTCACTGGCAAGCATACCATCAACCTCAACCTCCATCTTTCGGAAACGGACCCATGTACCATCATCCACCAAATCTCACCGCATACCAACACCCATTCCCTTTCAGATATGGGCCGCCTGTTCCTCCATTTGTACCAATTCCAAACCTCGCTGACTCCAATCCCGCTAGCGACACATCAGTCAACAATACGACTACGCGTAACACAGATTTGACTCCGATTCCACCCATCGTATCTCTTGAAAGTGCTCAAACACCCACTCAAGCTAATCCTGCCGCTGCTATCACTCCAACAACTTTTACAAATGACATACCAATTTCAGATACACCAGTAGAAGATCCGAATGCTACTGAACTTGTGTTGGTTCAAAATGACGAAGAGATATTGGCCAATGAACGTGATGATGACTGGCCACCAATTGGTACGTCTAATATTTTTTGTTCTCATGTAGACTGTTGTTGACAACAAAGTGGGTATGTAACAGGTGCTCTCCCCGTCCGTGCAATGCAAAATCCGATAATTGGCAAAGAATTTCACCAAATGCTTAATGGACTGATGTATATGAACGCAGTGGCTCAATACCAAGGTTACGCTCTTGCGGTCAATAGTCACAAAAAGAATGGCCAAAACACCATTCGAGTCTACCTGCAATGCTCTCTTGGATACAAATCAAAAACTGCCGGACAATCAACCACTGAGAAGAAACGTTTGACGTCTTCGAAAAAGACCGGCTGCCTCTTTGAAATTTCACTCAATTTTCGGTCCGGAATATCCCGATGGGTTGTTAGCCAAAAGAACCGAGATAAACTCTGCCACAATCATCCACCTTTTGATCAGCCACACAACCTGTCTATATACCGACGTTTCTCCTCTGAAAAAAAGAATCAGATCAATATTCTATCTTCTGCAGGATGTGGAGCTGGACAAATTCGACAACTACTCAATATCGATCCTGAGTCTCAACCTTTGGTACGTGACATTCACAATGTCCGATACGGTCTCAGAGACACGTGGCTTGACGGCCGGACCCCCATCCAAGGTCTCTTCGACTTGATAACCGCAAGTCACTGGGCTCATCGAACTCTCACCGCGGCTGATGGCACCATTCAGACCCTTTTCTTTGCAAGTCCCAGCGCCATCATTCTTGCTCGAAGATTCCCAACGGTTTTATCACTTGACTGCACTTATAAAACAAACCGTTTCAACCTACCGCTGTTACACATCGTCGGAACAACAAACACCAACCAGACTTTCACTGTTGCCATGTGTTTCATGAGCAGTGAAACACAGGCCCAGTATGAATGGGCCTTGACCCAACTCAATGAAGTCATTTTCAAAACTGAAAACAAATCATCAACTTCAGTAACTCCAAAAACCTTTGTTACCGACGCGGAACCGGCTCTGTTCAACGCGATCGCAACGGTTTTTCCAACTTCGGTACACTTATTGTGTGTATGGCACATCAACATCAATATTGCTAAGAACTGCAAGTCCAAGTTCACTGATGCCGAGTGGACGGATTTTATGAGGGTATGGAACGCTTTTGTAGCTTCAACAACCACCACGGACTATCAAGCCAATCTGGATGCTGTCACAAGTTTCGCGCGAGCTCATGATGGTCTGGAATACCTTCAAAGGACCTGGTTACATCGAGTTGAAAAATTTGTCACCTTGTTTACTTCAACCACGCCACATTATGGTAATTCTTCGACCTCTCGAGTTGAAGGCAGTCATTTTCGAGCCAAAAGGTTTTTAGATGGCCGAAATAATGATTTTCTTAGTTGCTTCAATGCCTTCAAACGTTTTGAAGAGCATCAGATGAGTGAGATCAAGATTCTAGTTGGCATAGAGAGGACAAAGACGTTACAAGGCATGCCTCCATTTTTCAAAGAGCTTCACGGGTCGATTTCTCATTTTGCAATGAAGAAGATCAAGGCTCAATATGATCTGTTACCCAACTCACTCCAAACCGCTTGTACTCACACCTTCCGAGGAGCATGGGGTCTTCCATGCTCCCATGAAATTGCAAGCGCGCGCGATACCTTGGATCACCTTTCGCCGGACATCATCGATTCCCAGTGGTCTCTCAAGTTGGAATTTCCTCCTGATACCCACGAAGGCCTCATCGAATCAGCTCGTTCTAAATTCAACGCACTGCTGGAGTTGCCAGAACATTCACTTTGCAAATTGTTTGGCGAATTGGAACTTCTCGAGTCCAGTCGTTACAGCCTGGTTCCAATAGTCAACGCGGTAGCAAAGACAGATACACAAGGGCGACCTCGTGGCAGCACTGCCAAAAGGCCAGCCGCATCTCAATCTCAAAGTTCTTCCAAACGTCCAACCGCATCTCAATCTCATCAAGAAGGACAACAAGGGTGTTGGAAATCTGATTTTGAACTTTCTGAAGAACTCAAAAAACCCCGAGTGAATAAATGCAGCTACTGTAAAAAACCAAATCACCGGATCACAACCTGTCCTCTTCGTCGCAGGCAGACCACTACCACTTCTACCAACTTGACGGCCAAAGAAGGTCCAGCCAAAGAAGTTCCTTCAACCACCGGCCTGTCTCATTTGGAAAAGCCTGAAGCGGTCATCTCTCACGTTCCGAAACAAGTTTCAGTTTCCGAAGGGTCCGAATCAGAATCTGATATTGGCCAAGAAGATTTAAACTGTGATTCATATTCAGAGGTCAGTGAAAGTGACAAAGAAGATGAAGCCAACCTCTGTCCATTTTGTGATGATCCGATGCCAGTTCAACCCTCAAAGAAACTTCTGGAATTGCGGCCACTCTTATGGCGATGCCCAACATTCGCAAAGGAGTGGGACGTGCTGGGGCTTTCTCTTTGCCAGTAAGTGAACTCCATGTATGACTTGGAATAACTTTGTCTTTGCCGAACTAACTAATGTGTACATAATTTCCTCAGTTCACCCAGACGGCAGAGTTCTGTTATTTACATGAGGCAGAACGTGAGACTATCCCAAAGGGTGTGGCTAAAGGTTGGCCAACCTCCATTGATTTCGACAGTTTAGAAGGGTAAGTTCTCTATGTTTACTGTAACGACTTTTGGATCCTGTCTTATGAGGTACTTTGTCACAAACACTCTGCAGACGTATTAATCAACATGTAGAAATCCTGAGCAAGATAGTCAACAAAGTTGAAAAGTCGTCTTACTTAGACATCGGTCAGAAGAAAAGCAAAGGTAGCAGAAAGCAAACCGACAGCATTCCCGGTCAGTTTGCGAGCTTGGAAGTGGAGCAACCCGGATAGTAAGTGTTTCACACTTACAATCCCCTTGCTTTGTTGAAGTATCTGATGAATGTTTTTAACAGCTATGGATATCAGGGGTACGAAATCATGATTAGGACACTCGAATCTATCTTCATCAACGACCTAGACTCAAAACATCACCTTGATTCACAGAAAGCGTCGCCACTAACTCCGGATTACTTTCTTCGACGTGTGCTCCTTCCTGAATTGGCAATCTGTTTAATAGCGGAAGACCTTCAATTAGATCGCAGGGATCCTCAAGTCCAGGTTACATTGGAAACGAGCCGTGATTTTGGTGTGGCTGTATTCCCTATTCAAGACCACTTGAACGTGACGACCACTTCATCAGCTCAATCTAGTAGCACAAGTGTTGCCAACAATCAAACTCAACCTCAATCAAACGTTTCACAATCTCATGATGGAGTATTGATTGATTCAGACCAAGAAAAATATCTCAAACAACTGCCTGATTTCTTTGTTCAGTACATCCAATCGGTCTTTGATCCACCAGCTTACGGTAACTGTGGATACTTTGCAATCGCCAAAGCACTTGAATGCTATGATGTGGAATCATATTCTTGGGTTCGTCACCACTTACGCGCAGAGGTGGTCAAGTTTCGAGAAAGCCATGAACAGCTAATCTCGAGCGCCTTCACAATGAAACCTCGCGGGATGAAGACTCGTAGAACGGCCCCTTATGCCACAGAGATTGTTGACGACCTGCTTATTCGACTTCTACCCCAAGCCCCGAAATGCAGTGAAGAACACTGGTTACGTATGCCCTACTTGGGCTTCGCCATCGCCAGTTCTTATGAATGCCCAGTTATTCTGATTGATCCCCTCAAATATAACTGTTACACTTTTTTCCCGTACCGCATTGCACCAAACAAGAATGATCCAATCATTCTGGCTTTTGTGAATAAGAATCATTTCATCACTTTGGTTTCTGGGGATGCGTTGATTCCGTTTCCCAAAATTTACGGTGATTCACAATTGACTAGCATACACAATAATCGAATTCCAGATTGGATTCGCAGGTATCAAGTTCAATTAGACCTGTGGACAGAGGTCTCCAAAGGTCAATCGAGGGGGCAAGGGTCCAAAGGTCAATAGTTTAGTTGCTCTACATGTTTTCCTTTTGCTTTTTATTTTAAATCTTCAATACTTGCTTGTGTGTGTTATGCCAATTTTTTGAACTTTCCATGTATGCCACATGTATGCCCCTATGCCAATTTGAATCTCATGTTCTTATGCCATGCGAAGACAACTGAGTTGCAAAGCGAGCGACATAGAACTACATTATATCCAAATAACGAGTTCATAAGTGGATTGATTACAAAATCAAAAGATGAAAATATTCGAGCAACATCATAGAACTACATTCTATATTCCAAATAACGAGTTCCGTACAAATTTGTGCAATTAAGTGGAATACAAAATGAAATGAAGGAGCCCCTTCCCAGCGTCCCTTTTTGGGAAAAAGGGGCTGCTTATTGGCTCGCAGCCCCGGGCCGGGTCTGTAAGGGGCGCCGGATACCTACCCGAGGTGCTCTAAATAGTGGAATCCAAAAAGATTACTAAATGTATTCCCTTCTAACATATTTTTTGTCCCTATTGGTTCCTTCATGGATGAAATTTGGTTATTAGTAAGATATTTCAGAGTAGCTTTTTTGTTCAATTTATACAAGTCACTTATGGTCAATTTACAAAATCTTGACCAAGTTTTCCTGCAAAAATTGAGCAAATTGATGGGGAATGTACGGCAAGCTTTTCTGGATTGACTACTGTTATGAAAAATGACAGGTCAACCAATTGAAGTAGTATATGTTGTGGCATTTATGCAATGTGAGAAGTTCACTACAATATTGCAATATTGAGAAACTTATTGCAAAGAAGTTAAAATGCTTGATACCTTTCAATTTAACAATAAACATGATTCCAAAGACAACACAAAATGACTAAGTTTGAATGTGACAAAAAAATACTTGATGTACTCTGATATTGAAACCACCAGGGGTTTGGGGCTAGGGGTTATGATCAGGGCAAGGACATTATCATGAACTCACAAGCAGCATGGCCTTCATAACCATTCCAGTCTCATCCGTTCCCTGTTGATTGCAGCCAACAGAGACATTCTAACAGCCGTCCCTCAGATCAATCTGTTTGATTTTCAATTGTCATCACCACTTAATCAAGCTTGGGCCAGTGTTGTGTTACTCTATTGATCAAAGTGATCTCCCTTACACTGCAAAAAATGTATTTTTCCAGGGCAAAAAATGATTGAGTTTAATGACAAAATGATTAATAATGCAGAATTATTGCAGAAAAATGTAGACTTAATGCATTTTTAATCATTTTGTAAAATGAATGTAATCATTTTTCACATTGGAAAAATACATTATATTTGCAGTGTTGGGTTATGAGGTAGCTTCTGCTGTGTTGTCATCCAGGCAACTGCTAACAAAGAATTCCTGCTTGAGTGATGTTTGAACCACTATACATAGGCTCTGGAATGGTATGCAGGTTGATCACAGAGGAGCTCTCCTTATAAGTGCGGCGCCCGCCGCCCAATTTGACTAGTCAAAGATAAAATGTAGAAAACGATTTCAATTGAAAGTTCTAGTTCTAAAAAAGAAAACTAAAAAAAAATATAAGAAGTTACTTACTATTAATAGTCAAGACTTCAATGTGCTTATCTCTTTTACTACGTGTTTGAATTGCTCGATAACGTTTACTATTATCTGTAGTGAAGACAAAGTGAAGAGGAAAGGATGTTTAATTATTAGTATGTATTACTTTCTTTTAGTCCTGATAGAGACAAAAATTTAGGAATAACCTACTGTTGTTAGGTGATAACTTATTGCTGGTGACTTTGTTTTTAGACTCTACTATGATCGAGGGGTATCCTCGATAGGTTCTGTAAGAATCAAGAAACTGAGATAAGAAGCTAAAATTCGGCTCTAGGAACGATGATTGATCCTTGTTGATCTGTCAATCGTTAAAAGGAGTAGTCCGAAAGAAAAAAGCAAAGCAAAAACAAAATAAAGATACGATCAATTTAGCTATCTAAATAAATTATATTTCAAGTGAATCGAATAATCAAAAGAAGACTAACTCGATTGCTTGCTGACTTGTCTTTTATATGAGATTCAAAGATCTTCGATTGAGTTAACACTAATTCAAAAAAAGAAACGAAAAAAGGATCCAGCAAGGAATGAGAAAGAAAATCAGTTTCCAAATAATGTATTTCTTTATTCAATGATTATTTGTGAGTCCTTTGATATTCTAAATAAAAAATTGAACTTGTACTGATCGATCTTCCTTCTTGCTGTTCGGTCAAGGTCCCGGTGGCGTGATCTTTCAATCGAATCGAATGAAGTTTGATTGAGGTGGAAGGGTATGTGGTGGTAGCAGTACAGAATTGAAATTCGAGGGAAGTTGAATTTCAATTCCTGTACTGTTGTGGCTGTCGGACCACGCACGGGGCTTTGGGTAATTACCGCGTGTGTACAGTCACTTGACTGTGCTGTAATGTATGTATATGTAATATGTGTAAGCCACGAGTTTGGCCAATTACACAACAAATTCGAGGCTTTATAGATACAATTCAACTATGAATTGTATGTAATAAAGTTTCCTGTGGATCAACTATTGATCCTACTTTTGGAAAAAAAAATAAAAAAATAAAAAAAAATCCGAAAATTAGGGGGGGAAAAGAATTATTTCTTTCCTCCAGGCTATTATCCTAAAAAAGTAAATTGCTGAGCTGCTCTCAGTTTTTACAATAAAAGGTTGATAAAAAATTCTAAAAAATTCTAGAAATATGTTTTTGTATTTTTAAGTTCTTTTTAAAAAAGGGTTGAGTTGGTCACACACTCAAAAAATAAGAAAAGGTTCTAAAAACCCGGATGAGGCCCCCAAATGTGAGCTACTAGCTTCTTTTAGGCTAGCAAATCACTAAGGAAAAAGGTATACACTTGTAGGGATTATGATCTACAAGGTTTAAAGGCGGAGAAATAAGGTTCAAGCTCTATACTTGTAACACACAAGTATAGACTGCAGTTAGAGGACCTTTAAAGAAAGGCTTTTCAGGGATTTGGGTGAGGGTTTTACTATTATTAATAGTAGAAACCGCGGCCTCGGCCCTGGGAGTCTCCAGAGAGCTGCCGGGCATCAGAGGGCTGGCCCTGGGTCGGGCCAGCCTTATTTGGGAGCTACTTTGAGAGCTTGAAGGTCCGCTTGACAAGTTGTATTACTCAAGCAAAGAACCTAAAAGGCTAAAACAAAAAACAAACTGAAGAAAAAGAAAAAACAACGAGTGTAAAGAAAAAAAACATCACAAACAGGGAAACATAAGAAACAAGTTGTCAACTGAGAATTAACGAGTGTATGGAAAGAAAACATATTGATAATTGGAATAGAAACATTGTAATAGATTTCATTGTAGATTTACTTGGATGACAAAACAATTTCCCATGACTTAAGACAGATTTGTGCTTCAAAGTTTTGATTTGTCATAGACGCTCGATAATCCGACATAACTCTTGAACCAGCAGAAAAGATCCGTTCAGAAGGGGCACCTGAAGCAGGAATGGCCAGCATATACATAGCCATACAAGCTAGCACTGGCCAGTTAGATTGGTTGGTTTTCCAAAAGACTAAGATATCGGTTCGCTCATCAACAAGTGGGGCAAGAAGGTACTCCTTCACTTTGTCTTCAAGTTGAATGAACTTGCGTCGTTTGATAAAGTGATGTGGTCGGTCATCATCGTCATCGAGGACAGGTTCCGATTGAACAATTTCGATATCGGGATCTTGAGGAAGTTTGAATTTACGTGCTTGCTCGGTAAAGTAATCGATAAGTTGGTCTTTGTCAAAAGCAAGTTCTTCCAAAGTAAATGCAGTAACAGCATTGAGCTTTCGGCGAGGGTCGAGAATCGGGGCACATATATAAACAGGCTTCTTCAAAGCCAACGTGGAGTATCGGACCAATTTCTTGACCATAGGAAGGATGGCTGCCTTCAAGTTGGTACACTCAGACGTGCCCCATGCCTATGTTTGGTAAAAAGATAATGTTTAAATATAAAGTAATTAATATGAAAATAAAATGAAAAGCTTACTTTTTCAAGCTTTTCAACAAGCCATTGATAGTCTGGCATTGCTCGTGAGAAAGTGGGATAGTCATCGCCTTCGATTTCCTTGATCATGATTGCAAGAGGTCGGAGAAACTTGACTAAGCTGCCCACCAACATCCATTCGTCTTTGGTCAGGAGGTAAGGCTCCAAAGATTCATTTATGTTACAATAGTACTGAAGGACCTTCTTGAGTTCAAAGAAACGCTCGAGAGAGTAGAAGGTAGACGACCATCGAGTGGAAACCTCGTGGATGAGTCCGACTTTTCGAGGCTGTGATGAAGTCGCAATACATTGGTCAAGAGCCTGTTTGAGCTGAGTGCTCAATCGGACTCGTTTGTGAAAACCACAAATTTGAGTTAGGATTGAGTGGACTTCAAGATGCGGGGTAGGTTCGATTAGAGAATGGGTGCCATCAGGAAGATCGTTTTCTTGAGGAAGTTGAGGATCTAATGCACTAAGAGGATCGGGGGGAGCCTTGCTGTCAAAGATGGAGATACCGGCTTTGGTGACTAGATTAATAACGTGGGCAACACAGCCGTGGAGATTCTTTTTGTGATCGAAGTGAGGTATTGGAATGTGAAGCTCTCGGGCCATGGTGATATTATTTGAAGCGTTGTCAGCAGTAATACAGTAGAGCTTATTGGTGATATTAAACTGATCTAAGGTGTGCTTGACCAAGGAAGCGATGTTTTTACCAGTATGAGACCCATTGATTTCCTTCAAACCTAGAACAACCGATTTCATAACAAAGTCATCGCTCATCCAGTGCGCCGTGATTCCTAACATCGGTACACTTCGAGGTGAGGTCCACGCATCACAAGTGATGCTGATAAAATCGACCGAAGAGAAAAGATGACTCAAGCGAATTCGAGCGAGACGGAATTGGGCAATGATGCCATCGGTAATGGCAGTTTGCTTTGACAGGATAGGCGAAACGGCAGGGTTAATCCAGGATACAAGCTCACGGAACTCCGGCGCGTCAACAAGTGATACTGCGAGCTCTCGATTGACGATAAGACGGATGATAGCGTTGGTGAGGTTTTTCCTGTTGAGAGGTCCAAACTAAAAAAAACTGCGATCAGTCAAAGATACAAAGAGGAAACATAAAAAGAAATGAAGATGAAACTTACATTAGAATTCTTACCAGTAGCAGGGAAGGATGTAAGTGTTTGTTGTGAGGTGTCAATCGGAGGTTCAATACGATGAGCACGGGAGAGGTGGCGGGCCATTGATCTGGTACTGGAGCTTTTGTCGATGGCGATCTCCTCATTACACACAATCACAGGCGCCTCTTCTAAGTCCGGACTCGGAGGTTTGTCGATGAAGCCTTTGTTGGCACGGCAGACGTTCTTGACACTTTTGTTGGGGAGCGTGACTGTCGAGAAGTACTGCCACACCCAAGAAGTACGGTTTGTGGCAGTATCTTCGGATTCGGCTGCACTAGCAGCAGCTGAGACCGAGTCAGATGGCGTGATCGAAGTTGTGCTGGAGGTGGTGGACATAGTGTTTAAATTGGTGACTCGAAGACTTCGGCGAGACATGGTGATCGAAGAAGTTGGGTATGGGGCCTGGGGTATGGTATACTGTATGGGTAAAGGGTACTCGAGGGGGTTAAGGTGGAAAGAGGCTGGAACTAAGCCTTTCACCCTTTGTTTAACGGGATTTTGAGCGCCGGCCCCGGCCCTGAGTGGCCCTGACACAGGGCCTTTGTCTGTATCATTAGGTTAGGGCTACATGCTCGGGCCTGGCAACGAGTTGGTTCTGGAAACCCTCGGGCAGACTCGGCCGGGCAGGGCCAGGGCCGGGTCATAGCCCTACTTGAACCCCGCTATTCTTTGGAGCATTCAGCTCCTTTCTCAAAATCATCACATGTTGTCTCAAAGTCATCTTTATTTACAGAGCAGTTACATTCAAACCGGAAAAGCTTGTCACAAATTCCCCACCAAATTGCTTGAGTTTTGCGGGCAAAATTGGTCAAGCTTTTCTGATTTGAGTGTAACTGAAGGTATTAGGTCATTCTCTGAATCATATTAGCGGGGTTCAAGTCAAAAATCCCAAGTGGGGATTTTATGACATCCAAGTGATTTTTTTAAAATGAATTTTACCTAGAACTCACTTGGATGTTGTAAGAATTGTTTAAAAATAGGCGACTACATCTTATAACAAAAAAACACAAGCTTTGAGGCAAAGGTACAAATGCTGGAAAAAAATACATCTTATCTGCTGTTGTGGACTCAACGAGAGAGAAGTAGGAAAAAAACGACTGTTAGGGAGCAAAAAAAACACATACGCCTTTTCTTGAGACAAAGAAAGACGTTTTTTTTCTTGATCAACAAAAAATCAAGCTTCTTAAAATCATAGGCATCAACCCATAATTTTAGAGCTCGTGAGTGGCTCTAGAGCTACTGGCAAGCTTTAAAACAAGAGTTATAAATTAAGGCTTCCGAGCAATGCCTAAAACACATTTTGGGTTTGATTTCATTCGACTTGAACCCCGCTATTGTAAGTTCCTGATTAATTCTTTAGCTCCGTCTGAGTGCCATATCTTCTCATATATACCATTTGCAATATACATGCCTTATTTGGTGAATCCCTTAACCTCTATCTTTGTTCACCTTCTGAGCTGATTAACTGTTTCTTCTTGTAGGATAACACAAGTTTGTCTTTCTCTCGTTCCAGGACGTTATTGGGGTAAGATCCAGAGTACCAACTATGTCCGGTAAACTGACTGTCCATGACATCACTCTTTAAGATCGCAAACAGGTGAGAGGATCCATTGTAACCTGCGACTGATCACTGAGCGCGGGTGCTCAACGTATTTGAAAGGGTAAATCTACATCATTTTCCCTTTTATGTACTCAAACTTTACATTCATTACTTTCAACGTATCCGACAATAATCAGCTAAGAGTGAAGAAGTTGTAGAACCTGAAGTTCTGAACCCTCTCTTGTACAATCTTAATCGCCCTTTGTATTCAACCCTACATGACCTCTGGTCATAAAGCACAAAGCCGAAAACCAGACGAAAAGGCCTTTGATGTTTTCAAGCACAAAGGGATCTTCATCTAGAAACTTCGGTGAAGAAAGGCAAGGTGCCAGTTCTGGAGGCTGCCCATTATATTCACTTTGAATTCATCGTTTTGACATAAAAGCGCGTGAGAGTAGCTGATACCAATGCCCCTATCTTACCGTAAGTGAATCTTTGCGATATCCTTTGATCAGTCTCTACAAGCTCTTTCTTTCCGTTTCAATCCTCTCGTTTTGTTCGATGACTTTTCAATCAAAATTACATGTGTGATTTCGCCGGGCCCGGTCTGCTCGGGGCTTGAAGCTGACGTAACAGATTTCAAGTCGTGACCTTCATATCTCGAGTCACCAACCGATCGTTTCGTGTCCTTCAAGTTCTCACTAATCGCATATCCTCTTTTTCTAATCTGATGGGAGCTGAAATTATGATCATCCCATCTGATCTAACGCCCATGAACATCCGCTCCTTGGAAATCAAATTTGATTCGGCTTAACATTGATTAAAGATCAGTTATGTGTGATCGATCATATGTCATTGCAAGGTTGATAGGTACCACGACTCGCGAAGGTCTTCGAACAAGACAACTACGAAATCCATGATGTTTCAAATTCCCCGCTCGATGTGCATCATTTTATTGAAAATCACTGCGGCCGATGTTCTTCCACAAGTTTTGAGATGTGGACCTCAAAGAAAGAGAAGATCAAATCGTAGCACATTGATGCCAGCCGTACGATACGATCCAACATATGGAGATATTTGAGTTTCTCAAGAGCGAAGTTCTTTAAAATCTAGCCCTCGAATGTAGTGAAGGTGTTGCCCAGGCCACGCGCTCATCCTCATGATTGAAATTATGTCGGTGGATAACTCGCTAGAAACGATGAAATTTGGATGATTGAGGGGCGGACAGAGGTCCGAGTGGTTATCAAGATTCACCTGTTTCACATCCATTGAAGGTGTGGACATCATACATTCAGCGGACCGGCTTCCTGGCCAGTCAGAATCAGTTGAGACTGACTGCTTTGAAAGGAAGAGAGAATTGATACTCGGAGCTCTCCTAGTTCAAGTAAAAGTCTTGTAGGGAAAGTCATTACGCAGAACAGCTAAGACATCCAATTATGATTGAGTAAAGAGCTATATCACGACTGTCAGAAAGATGAGATGGTGCATAAGCCTTCAGACCTCAATAGCTGAAAGAGGCCGCGCCTTTTTGGAAAAAGAGTTGTGTATATGGCTCCCTTGGATCTTTTGGATTACTGAAAGGGCTCACAAATTCGTAGTGTCGCCTAATGAGCCTTTCTCCTTGAAGAATACTCCTTGAAGAATACTCAAAAGCTGTAAAGAGCAACCCCATAAACCGCATTCAAAAACATCAGAACAAAAGCTGGAAGAGATCTGTACACGAATCTGACTCGGTTGTATATTCAACCGGCAGATCAGCTAAGGAATACAGTTTAGCGGGATTTGATGTATCCGTTTACTTTTCGCCGCGCCCTAATCACAACGGACTAGAATATAAAGCAGGACAGAGAGAGAAATGCAAAGTGCCCGCGGCATTTACTAAACATGGTGACCAGAAAACATTTGAGCGTTCCTGCTTGTGAATTGTATCTGTAGTGTACATGCATTTTGGAAGAATGCGGTCAGGATGTCTCCTTCATCAGCATTTCTTGTCTGAGAAGCTGATAATCTAGCTTCAAGGTGATATAAAATGCGTTCAGTCTTGCCCCCGAGAGTGATCATATTTTCAACTCCGACCACATTTCCCCACACCCAAATAACTCATATCCATACATACTTAGCCACATCCTTCCAAAAGACTTTGTTATTAACTTCTTCTATCTGTCTCAGTATGGTTAATCAAGATCGTCCTAGTATGTCTCGTCACGATCTTTTAAACCACCATAGAGACTATGAAACTTCTCTCTCTCGTTGCGGTCGTTGCGAATACCCTTCATCTCAGCAAACTCACTCTTCAATCCTCAACGGATCCTCCACTGGGCTCGACATTGACGTTGCCCGCATTCCTTCCGCTGATGCACCTCGAGACTTTACTCGTCAAATTGTTCTTCAGAGTACCCCTGTCTCTGCTGGAGATCTTCCTTTAGAATATGATCAATCATTCGTTGGACGGTCTCGGAAACGCGATGCCGTCTTTATGGAAAATGGCCTCCTTCCTCGTCGACGTGCTATTTCCCCCAGTCGTCGACGGCGAAATGCCGTATTTTTAGAAGATGGGCTTCCTGCTGCTCCACGCAGTATCTCACCCACTCGAAGACGGCGCAACGCAATCATTTTCCAAAATGGCTACTTACCAACTCATCATAAGTACCAGAGTGAACAAGCTGTATCAAGCCGTGCTCGTACCTCGGCTTCTCGACAATCTTGTTCTCCACTCACCGACTCTGAGATTGCTCAACCGTCACTGGAGTCGAGACTTCACGAGGAGGCTTTGACCAACCAAAGTTACGGATGGGACGTGGGTGCGTACTATGCTCATGATGATGTTGGAACTGGTACTCACCTTGGATCACAGGATTCGGTGAGTAGGTTTTTTCTATAAAAAGAGCAAGTCTAATAAGACATGTACTCAAGCTGACACAGTTTCTTCCTCTTATAGACGCCCTCCTCCAAACATCTCTTCTTCAAATAGCCGCTACCGTTGAAAGATTATATGTGAATTACGATTGTTGTTACTATCATCATGCTTCTCTTTGTTTATATTCCTTGTAGATTATTTTTCGTGATCAGGATATTTGGTACCATTGGGATATATACCTGTCTTTTATGATGGCCCTTATGTGAGTCTGAAGTAGGTCCAAGATCAAATGACTCTTTGGACATCTTGGTAAGATCAAAAATCACACTGCATAATTTGTTAGGTGAGACGAGGACTCACTCTCACGCTTCCTCGTAAGAAAGAACAGATTTCTGTGTTTCACACTGGGAAAACGATGATAAGCCAGATAGTTCCAGCCCAACAACATACAACCGGGTCTCTTGGTATTTATTGTTGTCGGAACATGTATTTTCATGTTCCCAACTTCCTGTTCATGTCATACTAAGCGCTGGGGTATATCAGTGCTTTGTTGAAGCATCATCTCAAGGGTAAACGGAGAATCCTAGGGTATAGCAATTTAGAGCGAGATTTGGAAGTAGTCACTGGTCAGTGCAGAAAGCAGTGGCAAGGAACTTTCCAAATGTTCAACGTTGTCTAGTCAAGGAAATCCAGAAATTCTAAGCCGGAAGGACATTTATCACACAAATCTGACATCATCTTAGAGTGCGTGGAAGAAGTAATCCTATTTTAATTGTGCCAGATGCTGTACAGGTGAACGCATTGTCTATTATATTGCAACAAATCAGTATGATTACAATTTATCTTTCCATCGTTGTCCGATGAAATTGAAGACCCTATATTACAACAAATCAGTAACATTTCCATTCTTGTTCGATGAAGTTGGAGATCAAGTCCTTTTAATTGAACGGCTCCAAATTCGAACTTCTTCGCTTGTTTTTTGGTTTTCGTGGCACTGAGGAGCATTTATCGGCCGGCATGTCTCCAACCTCAACCTCCATAGCGAAAAAAGTTGTACCGTCTGCAAATGCTCCCGCCCAGATCCCCGGCTACATGACAAAGTGTCAGGTATTGATGCATGTGAGAATTGCTCTATCTTCTGTAGATGATAAATCATAGAAGACTCACTAGCATTGACTCTTTTTTCCCGCTTCTGATGGTACAAGCCTGTGTTAGATTTCCCAGAGCCTCTTCTAGGAATTTCTTGTAACTTTGAAAAATAAACATTGACGTCAGCTAAGCAAAACCTGCGTCAAAGATGGGTCACTAGAAAAGCTCTCGAAAATGACGAGCCCAGACACTTGATAAAAAACTATAAGCTCACAATCCATCCAGGCTCGTTTTAGCTTTAGGGAGCGAGCTAACCTGGGACATGGAGATCTAGTAAAAGAAGAAATCATGGAATGTTAAAATCTCTGTTGTTTTGTGTTCTGGATAGAAGAATTTCAAAGGAGGCATCTACCCCGCAGCTCCCACATGTCTTTTTGTTCTTATACCCGTCATTGTCTAGCAGGCCACGGTTATCAAACTTGTATGTGGCAAGTGCTCTTCACACATAAAGTCAGTTTTCCATAAATCCTTATGTCTTGGTATTGTGATCAAAAAGGTTCTCTGGTAAAGTGGCCATAGAACTTGAAAAGGACTGGCTTCACTTACTTGCGACACTGTCCTATGTTGATCGGCTTGGAACCAGCCGGTAGACATTGACCCACAACCGTTTGTTGAAAGGAAGAGAGGAGGCTCAAGCAAATCAAAATACAAGTGTAAAACATGGTTGAAGACGCAGCACAATTATATCTATAGGTCTTATTGAGATTTCTTTTTGACAAAAGGTATGGCGATTAGCTAAACTTCTGAAAAGTAGGGCTAATTATTGGTCAGACGAGCTAGTAATCAATAGTGCTCGAGTTGAGATTTGGGCTTTAAGATGATTGAATGTGATTCAATGAAATTATTTACGCAAGATTTATTTATGTAGGCAGAGTATAGGGACAAAGTCTTCTGAGGATGTTTCCGCCCACCTTTATATTCCCATTCCTTGTCATGTTGCTAAGGGTAACCAAGGGATGCTATGTAGCTCGGTGATCCCAAAGCTTTGGACGCCTCACCTACCTGGGGACTTGGAAAGTCTGATGATCTGATCATAATCGATGACTTCACTTCCGACCTTGGTGATTGTCCGATGCTTCATTCAAACACGGCCGCAAGCTCAGATGACCTCTCCTGATTATATACTCCAGTAGATTTTCGGTAATTCAGAGCTTCGATTTGGCTTCCTAGGACCCGGTTCGTAAGCTATTGGTTCCTACGCAGCACAGGCTGTGCAATATCAATTTTATGACACCCTCGTGGTCTTCAAAGTTCACAGCAGTGGAACCCGAGTACCCTGATTGCCCGCCCGGCCGGTTGTGGTTTTTCTGGTCCATGGGATTGGATGTCGAAGACTGTGCTTGTCTTCGCTACGCACAGTTGTAAGATATGGATCACGTAATTAAGTTTCCTAGTAGTCGGAACAGGACCCCGGTATGCTCCTATGAAGGGTACAGATCTAGAATTGTGACTTTTGAGCTCGCGCGGAGATACGACATATGGGATTAAACAGTGTTCTCTTGGATTTTACCGGTTTCTGCCTGAATTTCAGAGTTGCTAAGTCCAATACAGCTGATTAAAAAGACTAAACCTGTCTTAAAGCTATGGGTAAAGCCAGGGACAAGTTTCCGAGCGAGCTCAAAAGTCACATTTTTGGATCTGTACCCCTGATAAGAGCATACCGGGGTCCTGTCGGAACTTGTTTTAACGTATTGTAATCGGGGAAGGCGGAGTTGGCTTTGTGAAAACGATCAGTTGTTTGTGAAAGACGCATCTTCATTCACGTGAAGAAAATCTTACTAACACTCAAGTTCAGCACAATATGTTGTCACAGTGACTCTCTACCGTTTGCTTTACTTTGAAGTTTCGCACAATCTTTCTTTCTTCAATACAAATTTTATTATCTGGAAATGTAATTCATGAAAACTTACAATACACAGTATTAGAAGATACTCAACGGTAAGAGGTTGTGGGTGAATCCCTAGGCTAGAACAGCCCAGGGTTATATATTACTTGAAAGACAAAAACCCCCTACGGGGTGGCTAGCGGTCTCTAAATAAAGCGCACCACTAAACAACGTAAAAAAGAAATAACACTAAGATAGTAAAAGAAAGAGAAAAATGCGCTATCAGATAAAAAACCACTAAGTATAAAAAAGATGACAATAATTTTAACTAGACGAATGAATACGCTACTCTTTTTTTTTTAAAAAAAAAGTAAGAAATAGGATAGCAGGCTTGACCGGACAAAGAAAAAGAAAAAGAAATAACTTTACTAAGAAAGAAAAAATCACAATAGAACATAAAGAACAACATGAGTAACATAATAAAAAATATAACTGATAATAATATGAACGAAACTAGTCCTGATAACACGTTTTAACCTGGGAACAAGGGTGGGTGGGCGTCGAAAGATTGCTTTGAGTAAGTAAGAATGACAATTCAATAGCGAAGATATCGATGGAAATGTAATGGTGAGATTAAATTCGGAGGTGGTAAACAGCCTATGACATCATGGCTGTTTGCAAAAGATAAGAGATCAACAATCCGACCCGTTAGTAATAAGGTGGTTCAAGAAGAGATTCGCGAACACATGTTTCACCACGACTCGATCACCTTTTTTAAGGTCCGTCGCACCTTAAAAATAAGGTTTGCAAAGTCGCGAACATCCCAATTTTAAGTTTTAAAGCCTTGCAAAATCAGGTCGAAAAGTTCCCAGCGTTCTTCCATGGCATTTTTTTTGCTAGGTTTTGCCTTTTTTTTCCTTAATGAACATTGCATTTCACCTTATCGTCCGTGAGCAACTGGAATTTCCTTTGCATTTGGCAGTTATGCAAGCAACCACCCCCAACATGTTTTGAAAACCCAGATAACCCACCTCGCTTCTTAATTCCCGATTTCCAAACTTTCATCACATTCCACATCTTGATATCTAACGGCTTTCAAATGCCCCGTGTCTCAGAAAGAATGGCTGTCCTTCGTGATCTTACCAACTTATGCGTGGTGGCCCAAATCGACTCGGATCTGAGCTTGCCTGACGCAGAATCACCTCCCTTAATCCCCACCGAAGGCCAAATGGTGTTTTATGACGATTTACCAACGGCGAGCTTATACAATATTCTCTTCAATGATGAACAATTGTGGGGTGATCTACTTGGGCATGTCATTTCCAGACGGTACCTTCAAGCTCGCCTGCGTGACCCACTTCCGACGGCTTTTGACTTACGAGACATGCTTCAATCTAGACAAACAGACTTTCGCCAGGCCATGCGAACGAGCCCTGAGGGCTTTCATGCCCTACTCCAAATGATCCATTCACATCCCATCTTCCTTTCAACAAGTAACAACCCGCAACCGCCGATTGAAAAACAATTAGCAATTACCCTCGAACGGCTGGGCAGCAACGGGAATGGTGCCTCGGTTGGCAGGTTCGCGAGGAATTACAAAGTCGGTCGAGGCTCTGTAATCAACTGTACTAGACGAGTCATAACTGCAATATTGGACGTCGGCGCAACTTACCTTTCATGGCCCAGTTCGGACAGACGCAAGGCTATATCTACGGTGCTGTCGCGGGATGGATTTCCCCGTTGTGTGGGTTTTGTGGACGGTACGACTATTCCACTCTTCCAACGCCCCAGTCGTGATGGGGAGGTGTTTTTCGACCAAAAACATCGGTATTCCATCAACGTGCAGATAGTTTGTGACTGCAACAGGAGAATAACCTACGCGTACGCAGGGTGGCCGGGCTCATGCTGTGATAGTACAGTGTATTCAAAGTGTGAAATGGCCAATCGTCCTGGGGATTTTTTTGATGAAGGTTGGTACTAAAATTGCCTCACTTGTTTTGTTTGATCATTACTGACCAAGTAACTTGCTCGAATCCAGGCGAATACATAATTGCTGACTCGGCTTACATTCCATCTGAAACCGTAGTTCCATCCTACAAAGGGCAAGCTGCCGAAGTGGAGAGAAATAAAGATTTCAATTGGTGTGTAGCTAAATCCAGGGTTAGAAACAAACATTGCATTGGGATTTTGAAGTCCAGATGGGCGTCACTTCAAGGCCTGAGATTATCCTTGAATACTCGCGCGGACATGTACCACATACTTCGATGGGTCCGCACATGCATTATCCTACATAACATGCTCGCAGGCCTTGGCAACACTTGGACCGAAGAGGACGAACTTATCTTACCTGAACGAGGTGAAGCGGGTCGTCTGCGAGGTGGTGCTGTAGCTGACCCTGTTGGAGTTGAGATTGGGAGGGCAAAACGTGAAAGTGTTCGAGACCACGCTGTTGCTTATAATTGGCAAAGCGGTGGTCTCCCAATCGTGGGTTGAAAAGGTTATATCGGTCTTTCCAAGCTGTTGTCTCGCTTGTTTTTTTGTTTTTTGATCTTCTTGTCGAGTCAAAGGTTTACCTTTGTTTTTTTGTTTTTCTTTTGCACAACTCATCTGTTGGTCTTGTCTCGCTGAGTTCAGCCATTAATGTCTTTGCGCACTTCTGAAGTAATTGATTGAACTTGTTTGAGAAACGTAACAGAACATAAGTACATTTGAAAAGTAGAAAGCGAACAAGACAACGGATACCACAAGGAAGAATCGAAAATGAAACAAGATAGAATGGAGAAGGAAAACAGAAGGAAACAAGAGAGAATCGAGAGGGAAAACATAGGGAAAACAAACATTGGTTGAAGGCATCGTGTCAGATAGATTTGACCTACTCAGGACAAGTGTTACACATTGTAGGACAATGCGCTGACGAGTCAGATCAAGGTGAGAACTTGGTGACTCACGTAACAACATATTACATCAAACCATACAAGCAAGAGTCAGCCATTGGCGGGAGGATATACCAAACGCAGGAAGGCTTCCAGCTCCTGAGGCGTCTTTCCGTCCATGACCAACTTCTCACAAAATGCCTTGCGATCCTTAGTAAGCTCTTGTTGAATCCTCCTGGATTCAGCTTCACGCTGTTCTTGGCGCTCCAAGAAATACTTCTCTTTTGCCCAACTAAGGTCGCTCTGGCGAGCTTCCAATTCGGATTGGATTCTTGTGGATTCTAAGTGTTTGCGGAGCTCATTCGCTTTGTTGATCATCATCATCTTCGCGCCGTTCCCTTGTTGAATCACGGTGGCAAGGGCATGCTTGTGTTCCTTACTGTGAACTTGCGAGGGATCGATCGAGGGGAGTGGGTCCAAGCCGCGACGTGAAAGAGTGGAAGTGGCACGCTTGGATTTAGACCCAGTGTTAACTACGAGGGCAGTTTTGGCTGGAGTCGTAGTCTGTTGGGCTTCGTCGTCGGAGCTGTTGTCAAGGGCGAGTTCTTCAGCGGTAAGATCCTCCTCTCTGGGCGCACGCCGCTTAACCGGTGGTCGCTTGTAAATGGGACGAAGACGGGGATTGCTAGCTGCAGGGTTTGATGGTGAAACCTCGATTTGGCCTGTTGACTCAATGGCCTCTTCGGCAGGCTGAGTTGGAGCAGGCGCCGGAGAGGGTAAAGGAATGTTGTCGAGGACGAGGTGATTACCAGGCTCAACTTCTGTGTTGAAGTATTCAGTGTACGCTTCTAGTTCCTCGGCGTCTGGGCTAGGGAAACGGGAATGCTGTTTAGGAGGACTGCATTTAGATTGGATCTTGAATTGTGACTCGAGCTCTAGTGATTCAAAGTGAACGTTTGAAGGTCAGTTTCATTTGAAAAGAGAAATCAAGAAAGAGAAAATTTCGCACCGTGGTCGTGGCCATCCGTGGTCTCACCGTCACTATCTGCCGCGTTAGGAGCGATTGCGCCAATGCCATCGTCACTATCATCGAGGTCTTCATGAGGGCCTACACTGCTGTCAAGAATTCCGAAAGGGGTGATGTTCCCTTTGTCACGGAAAAGCGCATCCATCCCCTGATAAAATGGGCACATAGATTCAAGGAGGTCTTCCATAGTGTGTATGCCGTCGGCCATGTTCTTCGCCAAAAGTCCACTGCCTGTCTTCAAACTGAAATCCTTCGCAGCCTTGTACTTCCCTTTGTACCGCTTCAGACGCAGATACAAAATCCTGCCATTCAAGCGCATCTGGGTGGTGTTGTGACGAATATTGTAGTCTTTATTTATTTCAATGGCGAGCGGATTGAGTAGAGCCCTGGGATTCATGGGCATCCCGGAAACCTTTGTCTGACTTCCGCCGCCGAAGAGGGAGTTGCGGATGTTGGGTTTTGATAGGTACGTGATAATTGTTTGATAATCGATGAGATCTAAACTAGGGCTGTCCTTCGTCAACTTGCCAGATGGAGCTACCGAAGCGCTACGCGCGCGTGCATTCGCAGCCAGTCGAGAGCGTTTCACCGCTGCTGGCGTGGGTTTAGACGCCGCTGGAAGGCCAGATGCAATCAGATCGGCCTCAATTTGGGCTTGCGTTCGACGAGCCCGAGGTGCCTGCAAAACGGTTCACATCATCAGCATCATATGCATCATTGTAAGTGAAATACTAACTCACCTTTCCACTAGGTTGAGATAGAGGAGGCATTGAACAGGCCAATTGATACAAAGAACACGAAACAAACAACAAAGAAGGACCGAAAGTATAGAATAATTGAGGCAATAAGATTGGATAAATCGGTGAGAGGGACCAAGAAATGATACCGAGAGATGATGCGGTGAGAGTGAAATGATTTAAGAAAGGCTTACGAAAGAGAACCTACTTGGCATAAGTAGGCAAACGGAGAACCATAAGTAGGCAAACGGAGAGAGCGGTTGTTGAATAGGCCAAAGTCGAAGTGGATTTTCTGCTGCTTTCGTCAAGCTTTGACATGATGTCAAAGCTTGAATGTCGTCCTGATATGCGTGAAGCCGAGGGCGTATCGTCAGATAAACTTGCCGAGTCCTGAAGCCGTTCCATACCCACCAGAAGTCGTGGGTGTGCCAAATTGCGTTCATCCACGAGGTGGCCTGGAGCCCGAGGATGAGCTCGTTTGTATGTGAGGACAGGCAAGACACGGAAGAACCCATCGGTGTGACCTTCGGCGCCAAAACCCGACATTTGGTGTTTGGACGCATGGACTTCTCTTTTGTTAATGAAAGAGAAAACCGTTTGAAAAAAAAAACTCGCGGAAAAAAGGGTTTTTTCCAAACAGAAAAAAAGAGAAAAAGCAGGAACAAGGGATAAATAAAAAAAAATCAAAAGCACATTTTTTTCCTCTTTGTTCCTGTTTTATGTTAATAAATTTTTACGATTTAAGAATTTTTGAGGGATCGCAAATCTCTGAACCACCTCTAAAGGTGGTTCACAGACTTTAAATTTTACTTATAATTTATGTCTCCCGAATCAAACTTAAACTTAAAAAAAGGGCCGTAAAAGGTCTACTTGAACCGCCCTAATGTTACAGGTATGTTACAGTCCGAATTGAATCACATTCCCATCGGTTAATAACGAGTTACCAACATCTAATAATTTGTATCATCCACACCCCATTGTTAACGGTTTTCAGCTCCTACAACTGTCTCTCAATTATAGTAGCTTCATCAAAACCTCACTGAAGATTTTGTCTCCCGCCATTGTTGGAGTGTATTATTGCTTACAGTCATTTTCAAAAAGCTTGTCCAATTTTACCCGCAAAACTCAAGCAATGTGGCAGTGAATTCGTGGCAAGCTTTTTGCAAACGACTGTATGTCATTGTTAATAATGCAGTTTAATGTTGTTTCATTTACTTTGTTTTACATTACTGATTACTTATCATTACAACGTGAATATCCTCCATATTTACTCACGTGATTAAACCTGATCATTTTTATCACTGCCATTTATAATCTTGTTTCTCACACCAAAAGCTTTTCTTTTCCATTCAAGCTTTCTTTGTTACAAACTTTAACATAATCTCATCCCTACTATCTTCAGTGTTGCTTTGATATCTTAGACTGAAATTTATTTGGTTTGTTACAGCTGTTCTGCAAATTTGTGTCATACCCGAAATTGTTCAAAAAATAAAAATCGACGCCACCAGCTAAATACACTACACTAAATGTAATCTTTACCGGGTGGTAAAGAAAACTACTGACATAGAAAAGTCCTGAGGCAACAGAAAGAGAGCTAAAAATCTGAAAAAATATGCTCCTTGTTCCTAGATGTTGGGGCGTCATGATGAGTATTTTTTTGTATTTTACACGCAGATATTGGTTAATGTACTAACAATAAAGGCTGAAAATCATCAAAAACCCACCTGTAACAATACATGAAATTTGGCCCTTGATTTTGTAGACAGGATTTTGAAATCTTCAAACATCAATAACTTTTGCAGTTCTGAATCAAATAACTCGATTTTTGGTTCATTGAAAAGGTGAGTCTTTCCTCTACATTTTTCATTCAAACATCACATCTGTAGCCCGTCTGAAGAAGGTCCTACGGAGCTATTCATGCAGAACTGTTTGGACATATGTAGAGCATTCAAATGACTAGATAGCACCTTGCTGACATTATGAAGTGTAAAGGAGAATGGTTCAGCTTTTGAATGAACCACAAATCGAGTTATTTGGAGCAGAATTGCAAAAGTTATTGAAGTTTTTAGACCACAAAATATTGTCTTCATAATCATGACCCAAATTTCAGGTATTGTTACAGGTGGGTTTTTGATGATTTTCAGCCTTTATTGTTAGTACATTAACCAATATCTGCGTGTAAAATACAAAAAAATACTTATCATGACGCCCCAACATCTAGGAACAAGGTGCATATTTTTTCAGATTTTTAGCTCTCTCCCTGTTGCCTCAGGACTTTTCTATGTCAGTAGTTTTCTTTACCGCCCGGTAAAGATTACATTTGGTGTAGTGATACAGCCTATACAGGGCTGTACTGCACATGTGCACTGCCTAGGTGGAGCTTAGCTCTTAACTGTTTGGTACCTAGGTCAGAAGTATTGGATTGGAAGGGTTTGCTGTTGTTTGGCAGGACCCACCGGCACACCCCAATCAATTCATGACAAACAAACCACAACCCACCCTCGACTCCACCTCAGCCCTGCTTCACCGGTTGGCCTTCCCATTATTTGGTCCATCGTTCATTCACCCACCAAATCCAACCTACCAAGACGAGCGATCCATCTATAGCATTGAATCACCCACCAAATCTGACCTACCAAGACCAGCCATCCAGCCATGGGGTTTGTGGATCTTGTCATCCTCAAGTCCACGCATTTTGACCCAGGGATCCTTTATGACAACCACAACTTGATCGATTTCTCCTACCACTACAAAAGGTGTCCGTCACGGCAAATCGAAAGACCTCACAATCACGAACCGCACAAATTCTTTTTGATAATCGAAAAGTTCACCATGGCCTACCCAAGATCTTTCCACCACTTAGCTTCGGTAGCGTCTCTTTCCCCTCATCGCTTTCCCTCAGTTTTCATTTCACTCACTGTCGTGTTTCTAAACGTTTTAATCTTTTTACAGACCGGGGTTGCCGTCTAGTAGCTCAAGAACAAAATCATGATCCTCGTCCGTGAGCGCGGTGTTCCTCCCTAGGGTAGCATAGTCTTCAGGGTTCCAAACGACCAAGTATGTTGCTCGGTATAAAGCGTGCCATTGGGCAATTGTGCGAGTGCTGACTGACGACTTAAATAGACGTTGGACGTGGGGTATGGTTTTACCAGAACGCAGGTATTGAACCGCCAGCACTTTGATGCCAGCGTCGTATTTTCCAGGTCGAAGCTTGGGTCTTACACGCATGTCTGCTTCATCACAATTCAGAGTCAGGCCCTATATATGAGAGGGAGGATGAAAAACACTTACCGTAGACAAAGACGTAATCAAGGGACGTACAGTGACAAGTTGTCGAAAACGGGATGTGGTTGTGGTGCTGTTTGCGAGGCCGATGATGGACTGGGAACGGTTGGACTGTGGTTTGGCTTGGGAGTGTCCGTATGTTACATGCTACTGCTCTACACACACTGGACATATGTCAGCCATGAGGAGTATTCTGTGATACTCCCATGTGTCAGCCATCATTTATGTACACATCGGTTCAGAGTTGTTAACACAAGCAATGAATTTCAGGTCATTACCAACCGTGAAAGCAACAAGACCCTAGTCCCAAAATAGGGTATTGATTGACTCCAAGAAGTAACCTATTGATGTTGCGTGTTTCAAGATCAAACCCTGATGACAGCATCCAGGGAAAACCCTGACAGTCTAGCTCAGAGCGAGTGACTTTTCTCTGATATATAAAACAAGGATTCTGTGCATCCAAACAAAGAAGAACAATCTTAACATTATACCGTACCACTTTTTACCGCAACTCATCAATGAATTAGCATTTTACATCAAAATCCTTCTTTGTTTATCTTTCATCTGAAAGAAGACTTTTTTAGAATTCTTATCTTTTAGAATCCTTTATCGCATCTTCTTTCATATCAAAGACACCCTTTTTTTCTCTGAGTCACTATCTCTTTATCAATTGATGGTTTCCTTACTATTTGAATTGATATTGTAGATAGTCTCTCATTTTCCTTTTGATGATAAATTCATCAAACCAACGCTAAAGCGTCACCTAAGGAATAACCACGAATCCCTTCGTATTCACCTTAGAAGGCTACCGTCGTGATTGCACTTCGATAAGCTACTGGCAGCGGTAATCATCCCGCACCTAAGACAACTATACGTAACGACTATAGTTCCTTTTACTTACAAAGAATTGAAAAATAATCTCCCTCAAGTTTCAATAATATTGTCTAAAACTTGATAGAATACATTTTGTAAGTACTATTCAGCTCTGAACTACCAGTCATCTGCCATGACTTAGAGTCTCAGGCTGACAACATAAGTACAGCCCTGTATAGGCTGTATTTAGCTGGTGGCGTTGATTTTTATTGTTTGAAAAATTTTGGGTATGACACGAATTTGCAGAACAGCTGTACTTGATCAGGGATTCTGTGAATCCCATAGCCATCCCTCCCATTATTTTTTAGGGTTCTTAGCTCTTATTTTGTATCTTAGTTGTTTAGTGACCACCCCATTGGGGTTTCTGTTTTTTGCAATTAGGAGTCAGACCCTCCGGGGCCTTCCTGCATTACTTAGCAGTTACAATTCCATTTGGTGAGTTTGAACCAAGCTCAAATGACTTTTTGTTTCTCCTTGTGGTCTGCGCGTGGCTGTCTCACTTGGGTGCCAACTGTCCAGTTGCCCTTGACCTCATTACTCGTGATTGATACCCGGCGTTCAGCTGTCCTGAATGGAACTCACCGCTGATGTTGTGCCTTTAGCCTTCAAAGTCACAAGATGAAATTCAAACAGATGAGAGTGACACAAGAAAAGTTATCAAGTCTCATCATCAGAGAAAGTGCCAGAAAGCTTGATAATAGGTGAAGAATTTGAATTGTATCACTTGTTGAACACAACAAAGGTCTTGTAGTCTTCTCTTTTGGCTTTGCTTTCAATATAGGTATTTGATTTAGAAAGCTCTTCTTGGGCATATGTCTTTCAATTGTTGGTTGGCTAAGAACTTCATGGAACTTATGTTTATCCCTTGTCTTAAGATCTTAAAGGGGGTCAATTTCCCCTGATGTATCACAATTAGAGCATTGACATTTGCGGAAATTTATCTGATCTTGTTGTTGCTTTTCAGTGAGATATACAGAGTCATTGACAAAAATTAGAAGCTTTCCTAATCTTGTTGGTTGATTTATATCAGTATTACTTTGAGATATGATAAAGATATAAACTCACCAAGTGTCGGTGGCTAGGCCCAGGGCCACCCACAGACAAACTAGGGTAACATGTAAGGCATTCATCCTGTCATCATCATCCAGACTAGTAACATTTTTGAAATCATTGACCAAATTCTTACCTAGAGTTTGGAAGGCTTGACCAGTATAGTGTCCAAGCAGTCTTTGCCAGAAAATCCACTGTGCCCATGCATATGAATCATGACATCTAGGTCCATAACCACCTAGTATGATCACTTGATTGACTATGGGCCAATCTTGTCCAAGGCAAAGAGTGTTTGTGCAACAAATCTTAAAAAATTGACTGTTACCAAACTCTTTGATTTATCCTTAGGTCCTGGTTGAAGTGTGATATCTTCTAGAACAACTACTATTCCCATCATGAGGTTGCAGATGGAAGTCAAAAGCCTATGAGAGGTATCTAAGAAAGTTTGATGACAAAGAAATAGAGACCAATATAAAATGGTTAAAAAGGATGGAGCTGAAATAGTACAAAAGGGAACACAAGAAGCAAATGAAATGAAACCTTATATATATAGATTATGAGTGCCATGCATAAAATCAAAGTTTCACATGTATGTGGAAATACAGGGAGGGGATCTGCAGGCTTAAAGTTACAGCCATACAGAAACCTTGTGGAACCTGAGAGAATAGGTCCTAGTGAGCTCGGGGCTCTCCGATACCCCAAGGTACGGTAGGCTAGGACAATACCTCTCTGGTACCCTTTTCAGGCACTTTACGCTGTCTGGAGCTTGGAACGGACCAGGAGTCAGACCCCACAGGGCCTCAGAAGTAGGCCCGGGAGGACCCCAGTACACTTCCTGACTCGAGACACCTGCACCATCTGTGCAGGTATCTGTGTGGAATTTTGAGTTCCCAAATAGATGGGTATTTGAACCATCTTATGATCAGAAACCATGGACTTATGGGGAATCAATTTTCCGAGACCTTCAACATTTTGATATCAATTCATTTGGACCCATGTAATCTTTGGCTGGCGTAATTCACCTTCAATTATTGTGATATTGCAAGGTACTAAGAAGTTCAAGTATACTCTTGATTGCCACTGGATGGCATGTTGCAGACAATAACAGCAGGGGCAATTTTTCAGGTGCTATCAGTTCCCTGTCTGAATTGCCATACAATGTTCAGAACTTGCAAATGTCTTGTAGTAATTGTGGTTTTGTAAACATTTTGAAATCCCACTAGCTACTAATCCCTGTGAATATGTGACATGAGCTTTTTGAACAACCCTCATGATAAGATGATTTTGAATATGAGCTATGGTAGATTTTTGAAAACCCTATGTTATTCAAAAATATCTTGGGAATCTACAGATAGGAGTGAAATTTGAACTATCAGTGCAAGTCATTGTTGAGAGCAAGCTTAAGTATCTTTCAACATAAAACATACCAAATGTATAAATCTATAATAAGTATCTTCAATCTTTTTAACAGCTTCCCCATCAAGAAGTACTGTCAAATTGATTGTGGTGGTCCCATTCTTATTTTTGTTGTCAATCTACCAGAAATGTGTGATCAGTTGGAGCCGCATGAGATCAATATTATTGACTACTTATTTGATTGTATCTCAAAGCGTCCAATGGGTCGAGGACAAGAATGACTGGAGATTGAGCTGCACTAAATAGTTGCATAAAAGGTTTGAATATGTGAGACTTCCTGTATCCTGTACTGGCCAATAAGAAGGTATTGAAGCTGTTGATCAGGCTTATTGGTGTATTCCGTGGAAATTTATTTCATGTTTTGTTAGAGTCATCAAAGTTTCTCTTTCTTTGTATTTCACTTATGTAAATGTTGAATATTCCAACATCTACTACAAAAGAGTCTACAAATGCATTGGACTGTATCCCATGTGACTTGTGGTATAGTTCAAACAGGCTACAGTGCGTATGTGAGGGGGTGGTAGGCCGTGGGTCCTCTGACAGGGTAGGCTCTCTGTGTGGTAGGGTGCAGGGGCGGGTGGGAGGTGAAAGAATTTTTTTGAACAAAAAGTGAGAATACAGTTATTACCTCTTGGTTATGTCTTGAAATGCAATGATGAGATGAAAATTCTTGACTTTAAGAGAGATTTCAAATTTTTGATCCTCGAAGTTGCTGCAGGAAACTCTCTATTGGGCCTGGTACAAATATGTGACAGGCTCTCTAACCTTTTTTTCATCCCATATTTCCATGAAACTATACAGCCTACAGGTTCTTTGTGCCTTTGGGCTGCTGTAACATCCACTTGCAGGTCCTTTGTCTGCTGGTGCTTATACCATTCCAAGAGAATATCTTTGACATGTTTTTGTTGTGCGGCTAGAGACACATTCAGTAGAGTGGTCAAAAGCATTGCTCAATCAATTTGTAATCCACTCTCCGTGTGATCTGGGACTGGTTTCAAGACCAGTTCTGTTCTTTGGCTTTGCATGTTCATATTGTGTTTTGATTCAATAAACCTTGCAATGTTGATTTTAGAAAAGTAGAACTTGGAGAAGAAGATACTGATTTCCCAGTGTACATCATGGTTGAGACCCAAGACTTCCTAAATTTTGTATTACATACATGTCAGTTTGATCCACAGTCATTTTAAATTCTTCAAAGGCAGTGAGCTTTGAGTGTTGAGAAAAAATAGATACAAATTGGACAATAAAAAAAGGAAACCACTATTTACCGCCCGCATCCAAAGTACCCGACGCCCCCATGCCGGATACCGCCCGGGCGGTAAACATGTTGCCGCCCGGTTTGATCTTAACTAAACATTTCTCAAATCTTGTTCCAGGCGCCATCTCACTCTCACTGTTCTTTGGTTACTTTTTGAATGTATTGAAGTTTTGCCGTTCTTTCTGTTTTTTTTTCTCCTCTACCTCTAAATTTCTTCTTTTCTACTCTCACAAAGGCACAAAGGATGTGTTTGGTTACTTGTTTAATTGTTTCATTCAATTGGCAGGCAAGAAATAAACAATCGGAGCGCGTGTCACAGCACGACAAAAGAAGCGGACTTTAGTTAGAAATGAGAGTAGATACAAACTCAATTAATTGATAAAATGAAAGAATCGGAGCCGGTGTCACAGCACGACACAGGAGTTAGTTGTTTTAGTTGATGAGAAATGAGAGGTACGATACAAAGCTAAGATCAGAGGGAATTCAAAACTGGCAGATTTGCCCAAACTTCCAGCTCTTGGTGAAATACCTCGATCCATTCTGGAACATGAGTCGTTTCAAGCATCTCCCAGTTTCGTGCCTTTCCATAAACTTCTGGAAATGGTACTGATTCATGCCCACCTCCCAAACTGACAAAGTGGTCATTGTTGACAAATGCGAGTATTATCGGAGCTTGTTTGTTGGGAGGTGTTCGATATGGGAAGAAGGTGTAACAGGTGCTTCTGGAGGGTGTGAAAAGTATAACCGGACGGTCGAACGCACTGGCAATGATGTACCCAAGGGTTGGCATCCTCAACCAGTAGGCGCTGGTGCAGGAAACCCCCTCATGATCAAGCCCACCTTGGATTTCTTGTACAAATTTTGCTGCCATGGATTGCTGAACCTTTGTATTTCTCCGGGGTCGTTTGGACGGTGTGGACATCAACTTGACATGATCTTGAGAGTATAACGAGAGTTCAGCTTGTAATTTTTTCCGGACCAATAGGTAGGCGTCTTCTGAAACATTTCAATCGATGCTGCAATTGCATAAAATCCACAATTCCCAAACGCTGGTGGATTATAAATCGATTTTATGTAAGGTGCAATATTTGCTGGGAGTTGTTGCAGCATCAAATCCTCGTTGGGTGTGAATGGTCGGTCTTTGTATCCTGGAGATTTCTCAAAACTGAGTAGAGGGAAAGATCCAAAAGAAGCAGGTGTGTATGGTGGCCCAATTTTTCTTGGGAGAAAGAAATGTGAAAACAGCAGAATTTTTTTTCCCTCTGTCCCACCCTTTCTCCACTTTAGGAGTCTTTTCTCTTTTTTATCTTAATTGCATTAGCTAGTGGCCACTCCCACTGCCAAAAAAGATGCCTCGGATTGGAAAATGTGAGGTACCCTTGCCAGCAGTGGATCTATAGGGGGTTACTTTAGCAGTGTTTTCAACAAATCCCTTCCAGTATTGTCCCAAACCTCACACGCCAATACTATTCCAGTGTGAAAAAATTGACAAGATTGTAAGGTCTTTAAAGACCTTCACTGGGGGTCCGGAGATTAATCCGGCACGACTCGCGGAGAGAGCACCACTTGGAACTTCTGTTTAGATTACGAACTAGGCCTAGCTCCAGATAGTCCAAAACAAGGCTCTTGAGGAGTGAGGAACTATCCAAAGCCGGCAATGAAATGAAAAGTATACATCAAGCTATGTCTAACCCCATACTGCAAACCCATGACCAACTGTCTACATGTGCACCTCTTACAAAGATATCATTTTCATTGGACTTTATTGGTATCTGGAGGTGTATTTATGACACTCCACTCCCTGTTGATGTTGTACTAAACACTGAAATGACATTGTGCTCTGTTGAAAAATAATCCCAGTGGTAAACAAAGAATTCAGAGGGACAACAGTGTAGGGCATCATTTTTGAGGTGTCACAGGTGAGTGAGGAAAGTAGCGGTAAGAGACTCTATAATTTTTCAACATCATTTAGTTGAGGCAATTCCAAAGACTTTTTGAGACCGGAAGAAGATTTACTACACAAACTCAACATTGTCTTAAACTTCAAGCAACAATGTGCTGTTGCACTGCATTGTGGGCAACCAAAGGTTGTGCACAACAAAGCAATTGAATTTTTTATAAAGCCAAAATATAACAAGAAAAGGTGACTTCCATTGTGTTGATAAATTTATAGGGTTTATCAAGAAAAATTAAAAGATTATTGCTTCATTAGTTGATTTGGTAGTTTTAGGGCAAAAGTTGTGGTCTCCCATATTTTTATTATATTATTACAATTTGATTATAAATTATACTTACACAATCCTTATTTATTTCTATTAAAGCTGTTCAATTTAAATCATACGATCATAATCAAAAAGAAGATCAGAAACTTCACAAAAAAGTCAAAAATGCAGGTATATTAGATGGAAAATGGTTTTTAGGTTATATTTAATTGATTTGAAGGTTCAGGAGGTCTTATTATGAAATGTATGATCATATTAGTCATCAACAACTTTAATGATGAGGATTGATAAGAGAGGAGTGAAGTTATTCAAGAAAGAGGGAAATTTGATGTTGTCATTGAGGGATTTAATGGTGCCAAGAGGTTTAAGAGTGATTTTTAGAGTTATTATTATGGATTTATTATTCAACAGTGATCTTATGATGTAAAATGAATCAATAGCCGCGTTCAAACCTAACCCGGTTGACACAAAAACCCGGTTACCCAGTTGCTTTTCTGGTGGTAACTTTGTGTATCCATTGACAGTTCTTGACAGCTTCCAGCCAAAAAGTCCACCGGGTCAACTGGGTTTTTTGAAACCGGGTCAGGTTTGAACACGGCTAATATTAGACATGAAAAGAAGTGGAAAGGTGTAAAAATCATCAAAAATGAAGGTTTTCAGCTGATTACTTGTGTCAAAATTTGTCAGATCATGATGGGTGATAGCTCAATGGACGCGGAATGTTACATTTCACAATGTACAAGCTTTAAACCAACAGGAGTGGAGGTTTTGTGAACATTCATAAGGAAACAAAGAAAATGGTGTGAATTTTGACTTTTGTGCTTACATAGACACATGTATTAGCAACATTTACATGACAAAAAGCTTATTTTATCAATCTCTACAGCTCAAGAAGGTATTCATTGCACATCAGAAGTAGGTCATAATAGGTCAATTAATGATCAGCATCATGAGAGCTGCAGAATGAGCAATAGTAATCCAAAATTGGTCAACTTTACAAAATCATTGTAATTCTCAAGATAGTTTTCAGCTATGAATATTAGGAAGGATCACCTGTATTCATTTTAAAAAGATCTTTTCATCATTTATAAACATCAATTTATTGATTTGACAGCTTAAATCAAGTCATTCATTTGTAATGATTTTACCATAGCATTACATTAGAGGGTCTTTGAGGGTTTTTGTTAGTTTGTGAGGTTGTTACCCATTGTACTATGTGGTATATAGCATCAGAAGGCAGAATTTTGCTGTTGTTCTCATTATTTCTTCATCATTTACAACATTCATTTTGTTTATCATTATAAACTTATGTTTTAATAGTACATCACTTGGATACATCCTTATTATAGCTGTAAAGAGATATTTACTTCAGTGTTGTAGTGTTGGGACTTATTTAAACTCTTTTGGAAATAATATCAAAAGGATACTGCACTTTTAATCTTAGTTATCTGAATGGAATAAAACTATAAGTGTTGAGAGACAATTAAAACTGTGCTATTTCATTGAAAACTTGTGCTTTTGGTTCTTTGAAAGTTAATTAAGATATATTTCTCTTTTGATACTTATCAGTACTTAATTCAACAGAAGTTCCCATTCCTTATTGTCTTGTTTTAGAAGGGCAGTCTTTGGACATCTTCTACTAGTCTCTTATTGGTAGATTGTCCCCTTCACGCTCTGTATAACCCTTGTTGGGTTATAAGTTCTACATTGACCGTTCCTCTGGTTGTTTGTGTACAGTGCCAGTGGATCTCATTGCTGAAGTGTTGTTGCGCCTGTTGAACGCCTCAGAGGCAGAGGAGAAATTCAATGCCATAAGCATAAGTGAAAACTAAGCACAAGGCATAATCAAGAACAATCTCAAACACAATAGTTGATGAACAAGAAAATGATAAGCATACAAATTGAGAAACAAACATTTGAAAATCAAAAACTACAACATCAATGGTGCCATACCTGTTACGGGGCCGCATTACTCACAGAGGGGCCACAACCGCAACACAACAAGGTAAAAGCTTACACCCCATGGCGCAACACACCGGGGAATGGTCTAATCTGGTGTGTGGTGTTGCATTACCTGGTTTTTCTGTTGTTCGGTGTTGCTGTACGTTGCATGCTCAGAGAAATGCACCAGCCCAATGTTCCAAGTCAATGTCATACTTTCTTTCCAGCATTTGAGATGTGCACAAGTGGACATCTTGTCTACTATATTCCAAGAAACCAGTAGAATTAATTCCATTATTGTCCAATG
>NW_006768839.1:0-162179 GCF_000204055.1 Melampsora larici-populina 98AG31 | reverse complement strand
ATTCCTTATTGTCCATGAGGTTGAATGTCAGTCCTTTTAATTGGACAATCTTAAATCTGGGCTTCTTCGAGTCTTTTTTGGTGTTGTCTTTTGCGGCTTTGATGAGCATTCATTGCGCTTCATGTCTCCAACTTCAATCTCTATAGCAAAATAAGTACCATCTGCCGGAACTGTCGTACCCACAAAGATACTCGGCTGTGTGGTAAAGTGTCAGGTAGTGGTGTATGAGAAGTCACAATTTGAGTGTTCTATCTTTTTAGACATAAATCATGGAAGACTTACTAGCATGCCTTTCGTGCCTTTAATGGTACATTTCTGTGATAAAGTGGCCACAGTTTCCTCCAAGAATTTCTTGTCACTATGAAAAAATAAGTGTCGGTGTCAGCTCAGTCTGCGATAAGGATGGTCTACTAGCCGGCTTTCATGAGCTTAGAAAGATGAACAACAACATAAGCTCACTATCCATCCAAGGAAGGTTTGACTTTAGGGTCGGTGCTGACTCTAGACATGGATATCTAGTAAAAGAAGACATTGTCAAACGTTAAAATCTTCTTTGGATTGTATTTTGAATGAAAGAATTCCAAAGCAGACACCTACCGCGCAATTCCCGCATGTTTTCTTGTTCTTGTACCCGTCGCTGTCCAGCGCTGAATTATCCTCGAACTTATATGTGGCCAATGCTCTTCACGCGTAGAGTCAGTTTTTCATAAATTTTGATTGTCTGATCTTCTGGAAAAACCTATCTGGAAATGTACACATAGAGATTGTAAAGAACTGGCTTTACTTACTTGCGACATTGCTCTATGTCTATTGGCGCCGCACCTCTCAGGGGAAGACACTGACCCATAACCGTTTGTTGAAAGAGGGAGATGAGGCTTAATGAAATCAAAATACGGTTGTAAAACATGGTTGAAGATGTAGCGCAATTATATCTATAGGCCTTGTTGGGATTTCTTTACAAGAAAAGGTATGGCGAATAGGTAAAACGTCTGACAAGCAGCGGTAGGTATTGGTACAGCAAACTAGTAATCAATAGTGGCTCGAGGTGAATTTGGGAGTTGTGATAATCAAATGTGATTCAATGAACTTATGTGAGCAATATTTATTCAAGCAAACAGGGAGAACGAGAGAGGTCTTCTGGATGAATGCCCCAGTTTTATATTCTCGTCCATTGTCATGCTGCTAAGGGTAACTTAGGTAATGCTATGTAGCTCGCTGATCACAAAGCTTTGGACGACCTATATTATATGTCATTGCAAGGATTACCTGTGTTCACTCCCGACATTGGTGATTGTCCAATGCTTTCGTGAAACACGGCAACAAGCTTGGCCTCTCGATTATATAGCTCAATATATTGCCGGTGATTCAGAGCTTTGATCCGGCTTCCTGGAACCATTTCATAAGCTATTGGTTCCTACGCCGCACAAGCTGGTCAATATTGGAACCCGAGATACCTGATCGCGCGCCGGACCGTTATACGTTGACTATCATGAGTTGTTGATTATGTTTCTGGTGATTCAAAGTTTTAGCTATTGGTTGCCACACAGCCGGATGTCAAGGATCGTGTGTGTCTTTTCTGCGTAGCATTCCGTTCTCCTCGATTAAGATACGGGGTGAAAATTTCCGAAGCTATAAAGGAAACTGTGAAGATTCTGTGAGGTTGTGCGCCTTGAAAGTTGAGGCTGTGCGAAATGCAGGGAGGAGAATTTTCTTACTCTGACCAGTCTCATTTAAGTCTTATGTCCTAGCCTAGGTCCTGGGCCACTCCTGCTCATTCAATGGAAACGACCTTACACGTCGTCCCTTTGGTGTAGGGTCATCATCTCCTCGATTCAGATATATGCAACTAAATAGTTGAAATTCAGTCCCTGGAGATATCCATGCATTTATGTATATATAACATAGGTGTCGATTTTGTGATTTGATCTGATCATGAATGGTTTGTTTCTCTTAGAAAGATCTAATATGTGCGTCATATGCTATGTACAAATGTTGTATAGTGATGAGCCATGTCAATCCTTGACACTCTCCCTTGTAAGAAAGAAGGGTATTCATAATTCGCACTGAATGAATAAACTAATAGCCAAATTGTTTCAGTCTGAAAGAATGATGTTTTATTTTGAATTTCTGAACGTGCAATTTGATTTACTCAACTTTCCCCGGATTTCTACTAAACGCTGACATGATATGAGCGCTTCCTGAAACCATAAAAGGCGGGTGAGGCAAGAGGGGGTAGGAGACGGTCTGAGCTTTCAACATTATGTAGGCGAAGAAATCTAACAGGTCGAGACTCAAGATTCGATTGTTGCGCAAATTCTACATGATGATCTCAAGTTGTGAAAGAAAGTGCTTGTTTCATCATCCAATACAGGCGAGCTTGTTCGGCTGAATGTCTTGTCTAGTATATTACAGCGATTTAGAATTATTATTTACACTTCCAATACTGGATTTCGTATTATTATCTAGATTTCATTTTCTGATGAAATTGAAGACCTGGTCCTAATGCTTTTGATTCGACAGTGTTAGATCCGAGTTTCGTCGATTCTTTCCCCGTGGGGTTGATGAGCATTCATTGCGCTTCATGTCTCCAACTTCAACCTCCACGGCTACAAAAGTATCCTTCACGGTCTCACCTACAAAGATACTCGGCTGCATAATACATTTTTGAGCATTGATGCATGAGAGGTCCACATTTGAGTACTTCATATTTTGCAGACGTAAATTATAGAAGACTCACTAGCATGGTACCACTCGTTCGGTTATCATATGTACATGTTGTTGACAAGGTGTCCAGAACCGTCTCTAGTTGGCCTTTTATTCTAAAGAACAAGTATCAGTGTCAGCTAACCCTTCCTCAAGGACGTTGACTAGCAATATCTGTAAGCTCACAATCCATCCAAGCTGGGTTTGACCCGAGGGTTTAGGTTTACCACAGATAGGGAGATCTGGTATGCAAAAAGAGAAATCGCGAAATTTAACAATATTTATTGGATTGTCTTTCGAAAAGAAGGATTGCAAACCTTGCAGTTCCCACATGTCTTCTTGTTCTCCACCCCGTCACTGTCTAGCAGGCCGTACTCATCAAACTTGTATGTGGCAAGTGCTCTTTGAGCTCCAAGTCAGCTTTCTATAAATTTGAGTCTTCTTTGGATTGCTTTGGTGATGCACACCACAGATGATAGTTGAAAAGAATTAACTTCACTCACTTGTAACATTGCTCTTTACTTATTGGTGCGTGTCCTCTCAAAGGTAGACACTGCCCCTCAACTGTTTGTTGAAAGAGAGTAACGAGGCTCAAACAAATCAAAATGCGAGCGTAGAACATGGTTCAGGAAGCGAAAATATCGTATCTATAGGCCTTTTTTGTTTTTTTTTTGTTTTTCGAATTGGCGGCTTGGAAATCAGCTGGAGGTCTGAAGATCTAAGAGCTAAGATTCTATTAGGAGGCTGAGGCTGCGCTAGGAATTTATCTGCTGAAGGTGAGTTTTGTGCGGCTAGAGATTTGAATGTGAGTTGTTGGGAAGTTCAAGAAAAAACCCGTTATTTACGCAGAGACAAGGGAAAACGAGACAGATCTTTCCTGCTCATGGTAACCAGAGAATCCAATTTATCTCGGTTATCACAAAGCTTTGAACGACCCATCTATGTGTACCCTTGTAAGGACTCTGATTATGTTATGTCGAAAGAAACTTTTTTGTAAATTCACCCCCGACATTGGTGATAGTCAAAGGCTTCTTTGAAACATCACTACAAGGTCCTCTGACCCCTACTGATCCTATTTTGGGTATCTTTTGGGTGATCGGAGCTCCAACTAGGTATTTGTCAGTTCCCACGGAGCACGGCCTGTGTAACATATACCAAGACTCTCGAGGCTTTCAGCTGCAAAAGTTCGGAACTTTAGGTACGCGCGAGGTCGGTCGTGTGGCACAGCTTGCATTGGGTCAACGGGATCGGATGTCGAGAACTATGCAAGCATTCACGGTAAGTCTCCGCTACGCACCAAGTTTGCTACGGGCGTATGCTTTCGTCCTCTTTGTGACCATGAAAGGATATGCCGCTAATTCAGTAAAAGATGCAATCTCTCATTTCTCAAGACCAATCCTACAATCACTTACCCACTGGTGCCTTTGATACCATACCAGAAAAGATTTATCCGAGGATGAAGAACTTGACCCAAAGACATGGATGATGTGAATTGATAGTGCCACGTGCCATTGACTGTGAAACCAGCTGACGGTATCTACACTTCTTTCGTTTGAAACTTTTGCAACCCAATCCTGCCTTTTTGGAATGGCCTCAGCCGCCCTACCCAAGTCACCAACATATCATCCGGTGCAAGTATCAAACAGTCTCTAATTTATCTAGGTGGCCTTCAAGCGTATTAGACAAAATCAGGATGCTCCTTGCACTGTTCAGTTTTCACGCTGCCGGTGGCTTGAAATGTCGAAACTGGCGAAGGTTCTTATCGGGGCTATGATCCGGCTTTCGCCCGGTGTCAATATGTGCATGTCCAATGTCCATAATTAGGCGAGCATGGCTTTAGACAGGCCCAACTGACATCCGCCTGTGAAACCTCTGTTTGTTGAACCGCATGTCATCAGCAGGGTCAGTCCAACGTCAAGAGACTTCCCTCCTCGACCTCAAACAAACAAACCCATCGACCGTGTTTTGATTGGACTCAGCAAGCAACATACCAAATCAACATGGGGCGTCTGGCCGAGCTTCAGCGAAAGGTTAATGCCCATACCTCATCGATTTTTTATATCCTCACTTGCTAGTCATATGCTGATTTACGGATCGTTTTGTGTGAGGTTAGAACTTGGAGCATCTCATGGGGGCTGAGGCGATGGGAATTGTTCGTTGATGATGATTATCTAAATGTCAAAAAACCTCCCACCGATTTCTCATCATGTTCTGCATACCATTATCTCCAGATCCAAGTCGATTTGAAATTCACCGATCTCAAAGTCTGTCGTAGTTACTTATGTGGTGCATGTCCACACGATCTCTTCACCAACACCGTAAGCTCTTATGAATTTATCAGGTAAATATCCATCAAGTCTTGTGAATCTGACTCGTCTTTTTTTCTGTTCAAGAAAATGGATCTGGGAGCATGTGCCAAAACTCATTCACAAAAGTTAAAGGGCGAATACGAAGCTGCATTAGCTCGAAGTCAAAGTGATGATCCAGAAGAATCGGCTGACACAGTATCACCTTCAGAGCGTGGGTGGCCTATAATATTTTCACCTAATCAATGGCCTATCAACTCATTTTTTTTGGTTCTTTGGGAAGATTAGTACACGCAATGCGAAGAGAGTACGAAAATAATATTCTTGGATTCGTTGAGGAATGTGATCGACGAATTCGTGCTGCACAGAAACGATTGGAGAAGACTCCAGAAGAAAACAACCGAACTACAGCTTTGGTACATTTTTCATTATCCGACTTTGTCTTTGTTTAACAGCGCATCGCTTACAAATGAATGGGAATCCTCGCCTGCTGTTTTCATGACAGATGAGAGAAATCGGTGAAATCCAAACTGCCTATGAGGGAGCAATGGCGGAAGTGGAGACATTGGGTAAGTCGATCTCTTATCATTTCTGGCTACCTCGATATCTCATCTCATCTCCCTCAATACTTTTCAGGTGAATCCGGCCAAGTCGATCAATCAATGGCGGAATTGGCAAAAGCTGAGGCCTTGAAAGCTGAAAAACTTGAAAAAGAGCGAGAACTTCAACAATTGACAGGTAAATAGTTAGTCTTGAGATTTTTTGTCGGAATCACTTTCTTACACGTTTTTCCATATGGCTAGAAACGTCTGGAGCTTCTGGGCACCAAAAACTTCGTGTGTGTGATATCTGTGGTGCGTATCTATCTATTTTGGATAGTGATAGACGTCTGGCGGATCATTTTGGTGGAAAGGTAAGCTGTCTCTTAGCTTATCACTACGCGCCAGATATGATAGTTTATCTGAACGCGTCGGATACTTATTATCGTTGCGTAAACTTCAGATGCATTTGGGTTATCTCCAACTACGACAAACAATTGAAGAATGGCGTAGTAGACCACATGGTCTTCCTGGTCCTTCTGCAAATCACAACCAGAATCCTGGTTTGACTGCTGGTCTTCAGGCTGCTCATTTTGGACAACAGCGTGCTCAAGCTGCTGCAGCTCAGTCTAATGGATGGGGTAGCAGGGGAGGCGGCGAGAAGAGTGAGCCATCTGGTGATCGAGATCGTGAACGTGAACGTGAGCGCGACCGGGAGCGCGACCGGGATAGGGATCGAGATCGAGAGCGCGATAGGGATAGGGACAGGGATAGGGATAGGGAACGAGATCGACATCCAAGAGATGATCGTGATCGTCGTCGGGACGATCATCGAAGCTCACGTGGTGGTGATGATGACCGTCGAAGTCTCAGAAGAGGTGAAGGAGATGATTATGATAAACGTCGATATGATGATGAAGGAAGAGGACCAGGTGGAAAAGATGATCGGGAGAAACGGAGGAGATTTGACTGAGAAGGTTTGCAAGCTTTCAGCCTGAAATTTATTTGAATGCCGTGAAATGAACAGAGCAAGAGGAAATCTTATATTTACCTGTGTAACAAGAAGATTACTTTCAATGAGGAAAAAAAGCATAAATTGATACTAGCATGCTCCAAGATTAAGATAGCATTTCCTAGTTTTTATTGGTGATGAGAAGTCTCACAATGCTTGTTTATTATTTTGTACCCATCTCTCTAAATACCAACACACCATCAAGCCATTGTGGTGAGTTATTCCCAGCAGAGCTCAGCACTGGTCAGGAATACTAAGATGAGATGGCTCAAAGACATCAAAGACCAAGAATGTTACTCATCTCACATTAAATGATATACAAAGATGAATTTATAGTGTGGCATATGTCATTTTTTGTTGTTCCGTGTTCATATTTTTCTCTGGATAATCAATTGGAATTATGAGATACTTGTGCCAGCACGAGCTTTAGAGGTTGATATATTGCAGAAGGCAGTGGCATACTTCACGCATTGAGGCCTTTGTTTAACGCTTTGGAATTTGCCCTCAGTGTATTGGGATTGTACCGTCTATCTTTTCAAAAACGCGGTGATATACATCGTGATAACAAAGAAAAAAACGAATCTACAGATCTCATGGTCCGTGCATATGGAAACATTAAGGGGCGGTTCCACATGTGGATAGTTGCCTTTTTACAATTTATATTCTTCAAAAAGACTGCCTCTTTCCAATCAAGACTTGCAAAAACAATCAACTGTTCAAGATTATACACCCTTGATTCACGCAAACATTCCTGATGTGAGCCGTGATGAGAGAAAATGGTGTTCCTGCTTCTCTGTAACTAGAGGAAGGTCTTTCCTTTGTGAAACTATATGGGGTTCCTTCTCCTCTGAAGCTGACATCCTTGATAGTAATTCACGAAATTCTTTTGGTTCTCTTACCATGTATTTCGCACTAGTTTCTTGGCCTTTGTCATGGGAGACATGTACTGTTGCTACAACGGGTGGCTTCGCGTCACCTTGAGCGGTCTTTTTGGCATCTTCTTCTTTGACATGAGCTACTTGAAACATGACTTCATCTGCTGGATCTAAAGGTCGGACTCAGATGTTAGTGTCAAGAACCTTTGAGCATTTTCAAGTATTGATTGCACGAACCATCACCCCCTACCAGAACGAAACCAGGATGCGGAATATCGTTATAAAGTGATTGGACGGCCTCTCTCTTGCTTAACTTCTTGGACTTGACCTCCACGACCATATTTCCTAAACATGCCAACCGGAATGGTAAAACCTCGCGATTAGAAGAGGTGGAAAAGAAGGCGGCATATCTTTAAATAGAACTTACCGAGGATTGTCACTAATTCTAAACCTCTTCGTTTAATATCCTGATCTAGACATGCTTTTAAAAATTCGGCTTCACTTTTGTAAATTAGATCGATATCCTTCTTGGCCTGTGTTGCGTCTGAATTTCATCATGTTAGATTGAGATTGCAATCCCGACTTTATTTTGCACCATGCACACACCTTGAGTAATTTTCTCCTGGTTGAGTCTATCCTGTGTATGGGCCACTCTATAATGGTAGGCTAATCCGAAGTCTTTCTCTTCGATGTGCGAGTGGGTGACCGACGAAGACCAACCTAAGATAAGAAGGGATTGTCCACTATCAATCACTGATGCTTACAATGTCATTTGAGAAAACAAAGAATCACCTTCCATGATTTTCCTGATGCTATCTAAGGCCGTTTTATCAAATTCCATCTTTGCCCATTTCCCAGAAATAGGATCACGTGTAGCTGCACCATAAGCAGCCTTCAATCCTAGATTTTGAATTTCACCGAAATGTCGTTTCAAAAATCCTTCATCTCTGCCAGAAACTAACCAAACCATATTGTCTTTATTCGAGCTAAGTGTTTTAAGATCCGATAATAGTTCTTGCGAGGGTGTTGCTGCCTCAGGGTCGTCCACGAATTCACGAAGAGTTCCCTTGAAAAATTTAAATTCTGATTAGTCTATAAAATCTCTTGTGTCTGATATGGGTAGATCGGATTGAGGGTTTTGGTAAGCATGGCTCAAGAAATTCCCTTACATCATAATCAGAAACGATCAATCGAGTGCCTTTTGCCTCTGTGTAAGCCTTGGTGATGCCTTCCGTATCTAATGGTTTGTCAATTGGAGATGAAGCTGGCTTTGGTGCTTTCTTCAAGCCAACGGTAGAAACAAGGTTCAAGTCCTCGGTGCCTTTGGTAAATATAGTCTGTTTTATTTCCTCAGACAAGGTGGGAAGTTTATATCCCATACGCTTGACTTCTTCAAGGTCCCATTTGTTTTTATTGGGGTCAGATTCTTGAAACAGCCAAGCCGACTTTCCTCTTTGTTTTTTGGTCTGGATTTCTTGAAATATACTGCGAGTAGGAGATTCTTTGAATTCGTAAATTTCTGGATGGTTACCCTGCAAAGTTTTTAACATCTGATCAGCTTCCTACTTCAATTGTTCTGTGTTTATCCCTAGTAAGATTTGATTCACAATGACAGAGACAAAGTTGACCTACATCTTCGAAGACGACGACGTACCGCTCTGCTTTCTTGAGATAAACCTGCGATACCCGATTAGATATCATATGTCGATCCCAGGGCGCGCTGAGTGGTGATGGCTTGGTGAAAGAAGCAGGGCTTCGATTCGGGTGCCGGAGTGGGGGGCAAGATAATGAAGAAGTGGCCGGATCAAGGCAACCTTTCTTATCTGGTATAATCAGTCCCCCAGGACCGAAACTTTTGTATCTATTGTAAGGCTGCACTTGGAGAGTCTCCTCCCGACCCAAGGTAAGGCTTTCTTTGGTGAAAGTGGGTGAGAAAGTTCCAGAGACAGTCGGAATGTGAGCATTCACGATAAAAGTAAGGATCAGCTGAAAGATGGATGTGGAGTGCATAATGAAGTTATAATTGGAAATTTTAAAGAGGATCACAGGGTCAAAATTCGAAGGTCTCTAAGATTATTGAATGTATAGCTGTCTGGCTTCTTTGTAAATGCTCAAAAACAACCAGTAGAGTTTTGTAGGAAAATGATATCCTGATGCTTTGGGTAGACAGAGAATGTGATCAAATCCGTCCATCCTTTATAGCAATTGCGCTCACCGCCATGTATACTTGGGCCATACCAGAAAAAACTTTTACGCAGAACTACCATGCTATGCAAGTATCACTCGCACCGAAAGCTATGGTCATACTGCATACAGAAACGCTAACATCACGTGTGTTGATGATGCATCGTCCAGCAGTTTTATGTCCAGGTTCGTGTCGAGCCGTCCCTCTGCACTATGAAGGTGGCGTGAAACATGTAAGAGCTATTTTATCTTGATGGATATCTGGGGAATCGTATCTTGTGAGCACATCAATGCATACGCTCACATTATCATGGGAACAATGCATTGAGTTGTGCATTCAATTGGATTTCCTTTCCTTCATTCGTGTCTTCTGCCCAGCGAATGCATCGTACCGACGAAAAATTGTCGCGCAATGGGGTGTATAGCCTTATGAGCGTAGTAATTAAATTATCGCAGCGTGTGCCTCATCGTCTCCGTACATAATCATAGACAGTGCGCAACGTAAAAACAGCAGTGGCTTGAGGGAAAATCCGACCGGTTCCTCCCGCTTTCCTGTTACGCTTCGGCATCCACTCCATTTCGGCATCAATCCATTCATTTCGGAATGCACCCGACCTGAAGTCCCTATGAAACCACAACCCTCAGTTATCAACATATCATTCCTATTTTGAAACAACTACAATTTTCGGTTCGTCCGGACAAAAGGGTCGTACCGTGTTCAAATCATAATGCTGATTTAAAGAGGAGACAGCATAGCAGTAGCAACCGCTTACGTCTTACCGGATCAAAAATTGTCTCGCGGAACTGATGAAAGCAATACGTGGCTCGGAACTTCAATCTTCTCGGCCGCTGGTCCCCTTTCGGATACACCCAGTCTCTTTGGAAATATTAGATTCAGGGGGTCCCGATTGAGAAACACAATAAAAGGGGTTGTGGTTATCGGAGTTTGGAGTTTAAGGCACCAGTCCTTCAAATTCAATTCACTCTTAGATTCACTCTCGTATCCTCTCGGCGGTAACTTTGAGGATGCGCAGTAAATAAGCTTGGCTACCGGCTTGAGTAACCCAATAGAAAACCGTATCACATGCGAGCTTTGGTCAAGCTCGTTGTTTCCAAGATCCTTTGACAAAGGGGCAATGCCCGGTCAGCGGGGATTTTACTTGTTTGTCGCATGATTGAGCAAAACAATCTAGAGTTCCGTTTCTGCGCGAACCAATCCCTTTGATGTGGCTACAAGTAAGAAAATCAAAAGGATCATTCTCCAATTCACATCTCAACAAGCTTGGTACATTTGTACAAGTCAATTGTTTGATGTGGCCTGTTTTTTTGTTTACAAAATCTTGAAGGAAACTACATTTCCAAAGTTTCGATAATTTTAGTGGCACAACTTGTTAAATATTTCACTAGCCAGTCTCAGAATCCCAATTTGGAATAGACAAATGGGATTCCGGGGAATGTGAGAACTATGGTAGGTGTCAAATGGGAGTCTGGGGAAGTTCGAGGACTAGAGTTGTACGGGTTGATTGGAATCCTGAGGAAATCGTGAGGACTAAAGAAGGCTAGAGACTGAGTTGAACTCGTGCCGAATCCGGGGAAACTGTGAGGCCGAGTTGTACGCGGTCGTACGGGACAGATACGGCAGAGTAAGACAAATACTTCTCCGGGAGAGCATCGGAGCCGGCGGGGAGCTCACCCGAAACCAAAGTCAAATCAACTTGAACTTCTCAATCAAAGCTATGGCTAATCTATTCTGACCACCTCAAAGTGCCTGGAATTAGTTCAAGTTCCATATTCTCAACCAATTCCTCGACCTTTTGTTTGATTGATGATTCTATTTCTTCTTCTGTCGCACCAATGCCAACATACCAACTGGCCAATGTCATGTACCAACAGCACGGGTCAAGTCTCGCGAGGTGCACTAAAGGTACCATTGATAAACATCTCCCGGCAAAGGAAACAGGCGCCAACAGCGGCACCATCCATTCCCACTACGATGGTGTCAGTAAGGCGACGCGTCGCGATCCCTCTCGACCCGTCTCGTGCGAGATGCGTCTGTGCCATTGAATACCGCTTCGCGTCAAAAGAAACAGGGACCAACAGAGGTACGAATGCCCTACAATGGTGCCACTCTGAGCTTAAGGAACTTCTTCTTGATCTATATCAACCTATCTCATGAATCGGAGCCAAACCTTTATGATATATAATTCACACACCCTTTGACACGAATCCATGTGATGGCCGCTAGCCTTCTTCTGAAGTAATTATGTTTGGATCCACAAAACGCGCTTGGAAAGAAATTTATTTTCTAAAAAAAGAAGTTCCAAAAATCTCAGAAGAGTCCTTTCAGGCTGGTTTGAAAAGTATCAAATGGTCATTAACTCGGCTATTAGCTCGGCCATAGACTCGGCCATCTACTTTCAACAGGTTTGAGCCAATAATTAGTGAGAATTATAATTTTGTCCTCAAGGTGAATTTATCGACAGAGAATGTGACTCAAGTAGTCTTTTCAAGGCCTAAAATTGGGTAGGGATAATTTTAAGTCAATATAAAAAATCACGAAATGATTGCAATCACCCATTGTTGACCCCGAGTTCGTAATAATACATCTTCTTGGTTTTTGTTGAGGAAGGAAACGTGCACATACTTTAGAAATAGCGCATCTTGAGGTATATTGACAACATCATGGTGGATTTCTTAAGGGGACAGAGGGGGAAGCACTCGATTCCAAGAAATGATGGATTGACAAAAGAAGTCAAGAAATGTGCAATAGGATCAATATTTCGAGCTCAAGCGAAAGAAAATTCTATGTAGAGCTCTTGATGAGGTTCTTCAAGCCTAATGGTCATACAAGATAGAAAAACTTGCGTTTTTTGTCAAAATGAAAGAAGGACAACTTTAAAAAATCATTAAAAATGACAAGAATACGGATGATTTTTAGTATGCAAAAGTATGAAAGACATGGCGAGCAACTTGTCATTGGATCAACATAGTAGGAAACCTATAGTCAAGGCCCATTCACACTCAATCTTCTCTTCAAATATGGGTCCTTCACCCTTTTCAAATCTGTATGCAATCTTAGTTTCTGAACGACATACTCATCACTCTGCCCTTGGTTTGTATGAAAATAAAAAGATATATATCAGAATTTCCCCTTTTTGGCTGCACATCAGCTGATGTCCCAAGTTTGGAACCCCAGAAATTCCAAATCAGCTCAATAATTCCACTTAACCGAAGATTCATCCAAGATATCATTAATTAACATAATTGGAGTGAGAATGACTCGAAGACTCTCTGCTTATAAGTATTCTGATTACATCTTTTTTTCATTTGACTCCGCTCCAGGTAAAAGTAGTCTGATGACCTACGAAACCATCAAGCCATTCAAATCAACCATATTCATAATTATAATTGCTTGTTGTGAGATTTATACCAGATTAAAGAAGCAGGATTTTGGTTTTCAATCACATCCGGCCGCGTGCATAGACTTCATGGCCTCATGAGTCACGAGTGTGAACTGACACTCAGTCTACATAGTGTTCAACTTCGAGTACCGCAATTCCCAAGAAAGGTGAAGTCATTCCGCACGAGTTTGCAAGTCTGTAGATGTCAAAGCTTTTACCAAGAAATACACAATTGTAGATATTGAGCGCAGTTACGTTTTCACGGCAAGTGCCATTTATTTTAGGCACTGCTCGTCGAAATCCGATAGCTACATACAAGCACTGCCAGTCAAGATCCGAGGAATTTTCGGTGCCGTTCTGTTGGGCGGTGCTCTTACAGAAACTGATTCATTCACTTGCGGATCGACTTATAGGCGGGGCTGTAGATTGTAGATTGCATGGAACTTGAACTCGCTCAAACCAAAAAACCAAAATTATACAACCAATCAAACCAAACCATCTCAACTCAACTCAACTCATCACCATTCACTTCCAACATTCTTTATCACGGAAACGAGCAATGTCAAATATAAAGTTAAACAGTCAAAAAACTACACAAAACTCACCTACCAAACTAACCCTTCGATCTAAAACTTTTTCAAAATTATTATGGCCTGAAAACTCAAATAGAACAGATCATGAAATCGATCAAGCTCATCAATCTCTTCGTAGATTAATCTTAACAGATCCATATGACGAAGTACATTTCCAAATCTAACCATTTTCACAAATTCTACATACTCAAAAAAAAATTGAAAAACAAAACACACTAATGAATGTCGTTGATATTTGAATGGTTTAGGAAGAAGCTACTCATTTACGTTCAACAACTTGGAAAATTTTATTAGGAGCATTAGATTGTAAAGCAGAATATTATTTTGATTTAGTTTCAAGACCTCCTTCAGCTTGGTATAAGAAAATCACAAATGATACTTTTAGAACTTTAGCAACCGATTCATCTTTTCAAACTCGAGTTTCAGATCAAATGTTAGTTAGATTACTTGAAGCTTTTGTTTCTAGATCTCATGGTAAACATTCATTTCTATTCAAAATTTAATCGATCTAACGAAAATTAATGTGTGGTTTTTTTTTTCAAATTTCTTTGTAGATATGTCTCAAGATGGTGGTACTGGTGAATCACAATATGATTTCACTTACGTTCAAGGAATGAACGTACTCGCTGCACCTTTTCTTTATACCCTTCCATCCGAACTAGAAGCATTCTTTTGCTTTACTAGATTTATTGAATTCCATTGTCCATTATACGTTCAACCTACACTTGAAGGTGTTCATTCTGCATTACAAGTTCAGTGATCATCTACTTTGTCATCATTATTTTTTCTTCAAAACTGATGATTTTTAATTGGGTTTTAGTTACTAGACGAATGCCTCGAAATTGTGGATCCTGAATTATTTCATTATCTTAGCACGAAGAATTTACGAGCTGAGATTTACGCATTTCCCTGTTAGTTTCATTCTTCTGTTACTATTCTTTCTGGATCTCAAAGTGACCAAATTCATTTCTCTCTGCAGCTGTTTTGACGCTCTGCGCTTGTACAGAACCGTTGGATCAAGTGCTTCAACTATGGGATTACTTATTAGCCTTTGGAGTAGGATTAAATGTCTTATGTGTTATCTCACAACTATACATGATGCGTGAAAGAGTCTTGGCTCATCCTTCGTAAGTGCTCTTTACTGATTTCTTTCATCAAAACTTGAATGATTAACTCTCGCTTTGAAATAGTCCAATGGCCATCTTGAGAAAGTTTCCAACACTAGAAGCACGTCAAGTGATCCTTTTAACTAATGTTTTCATACGAGATTTACCACTCCATTTATATGAAAAATTGGTTCGACATCCATTTGAGACTGTTAATTAATATGACTCGAATGAAACTTTAACCTTTGTGTAAATATATTGTTAAGTATTGTATTATTTTGGGTGGGTTCATCATAGGAATTCTTTTTTCAAATTACTTTAATTTATTTCTCTTTTACTTTTGATGCTTAAGAAATAGGATATTAGGATTGGTAGGATTTTTGACTCATTGTGTTATTTTATTAGTTTCATGCAATCTATCTTCCTCACAACTCAGTCTGTGTACAGTCAGATTGGTTCTGTCTTGACTTATATTACCTCATTTTAATTCATGTGGTACACACTTCAGCGAATAAATAGAGGAAAAGAGCGTGATAACACGGCTAAGTATACAACCATCAAATCATGACAACTGTCAATAAACATGTGTCAATAAGAAAATATCATATTTAGGCAGAAATAAGTCTGAAAGTCTTGAGATTATCCAAATAATAATTAATTTGAGTTGATCTAAAATCATCAGGGATAGTTCCAGTTGAACCAGATGATTGGAATTGAAGTACGTTTCCTCTAAAATCATCTGTACCATTTATACCCCCATACTTTTCCCATCTAGGAAGTCCTGGTACATTAGGATCTAGATTATTAGCAAAGGCTATCCAACGAGCTTGGAAATCGTTAGCTCTAGGTCCTGGAATAACATTAAAAGTTGAAAGCAATTCGATAGTATGTGTTGTACCTTGGTAAAAGTTAAACCAAAGCAAATCGGTTCAGAATCTTAGATAGAGTGCTCGATAAGGATATGGAGCGGCTTACCGAAGATTGGGATCGATTTCATCCCACGATCAATGTAACCCCAAGTAGGCATATGTCTGTTCACCTTCCTCGAGACGAGCCGACGTAATCCCTGTTCATTGGTTAAAAGTAATGGAATCAGTTTCGAAAGCTTTCGTACTAAAACCTATTATTGTCCTACGCACCTGGAAGCCTACATCACCAAAGATAGCTAAGAGATGTGAGAATTGAATGAATCAGGATGAGGTTTCACGAATCTACGATGATGTATCTGAATCTCACCAGCATATTGTTTGAAGACTGGAGTGAGAGTATTGAGGATTCCAGTGTTGAAAGGTGAACCTTGGGTTGGATCTTGAGGGTAAACAGTGGTGACGTAATCGATTTGTTCTTGAGTAGCTCTTGGTACCAAGCGTGAAAGATCTAAAGTTATGAACCATCAGATATCTTATTTAACAACAACTCGTTCGAACTTCCACAATCCTCTATCTACCTACATTTCTTCAAATTCGATTCAGTGAGAATTGATGGTGCCACACCTAACGTTAAGAAGGTCCCTTCATCATCTTCTGTTCCGGTGATCAAAGGTACACGTGCAACTGAAAAAGGATAATGTTTAACCTATGATCTCAAAGGGATCTCAAGAGGTTATCAAATCTCACATTTTCCGGCATCGAGATTATCATCCATACTTCCTGTGACAAATTCTCCTGGAAATCAAAAGGGTTTCAGTATCCAGACTGATACGTAGTCGGATAGTAGTAAGGAAGACTCACCATCAACGTACGCTAAGAAAAGGGATAAACGACGACGTAAGAATGATCAAATTAGCCAACAGAAACCCAAACGAAGAGTAGTATTGCGACAGCAAGAATCTGCTTACGTGCATAGGCCAAGGGGTAAGAGCCTCCAGAGAAAGGACCCGGTAATCGGTTTGATGCTGCGCTGTGATAAGAAGTGTGATGAGTACTTACTTGTATGCTATGATATTTAAAGGAAAATGACAAACTATAAAGTAGAGTAATTCACACTTCGCAAGCACCCAAGTGTGTCAGTCCTGTTCCAACATCCAGTGTCTTTTAAGATAGCATCATAAGTAGTTTGACCCGCTCCTTCAGCCAAAGCTGTCCAAACAACAAAACCAAACGTGATGAATATCTACAATGTGATTGGTCATGAATGATAAGTGTATATGTGGAGATTCGACTGACTTCCAACTGGAAAAGCAGTTCCGGATTCACAGATAGCAGCTCTAAAAAGTCCCTCATTGTTTCCATGATTGATAAACAAATGATGAGAAACAGAAATCGAACCAGCTAAAAACCATATCATCAGTTTTTCATCCTGTATTCTTTTTTTAAAAAGTTCACTTACATGATTCACCAAAGATCATCACTTTAGTAGGGTCTCCACCAAACTCGGAAATATATTTCTATACAACAAATCAAATTGAGAAAACACTATTTAGTAGATGATTATTGAAGTTGTACAAGTTAGGCACTTACTTGAACCCATTTCATCGCAAGACGTTGGTCTTTTAACCCAAGATTACCAACTCCTGCAGCCCCAACTTGTTTTCCTCCCAGGAACCCAAAGGCCTAAAACGGCGGTGTAAGTTTTCCAAAGAGATAAACTATGCGAATTTCAGAGATCATAATCTTACACCCATTCTGTGGTTAATTGCAACAAAGATGACAGGTTTTCCCAAAGCAACACTTTTTTCGACCCAGGTGTTACCTTGAAGAAGTGTTGATGAACCGAATGCAAAATCTCCTGGGTCTAAAACAAATGATGGAAAATTCAGACCACAAGCAGGATATCGAAGAATGTAAGAACATATAGCCCAGAAAAACTTCATACTTACAGATCCAAAACATGACAGGCAGCTTGGCTCCTTTTTGAACTCCTGTAGGACGTAAGACCTAGCGTAAACAGAAAAGATGAAGAAATCATCAAAGGTTCAGTGATGGATTGGTTTCAAAGAAAAGGTATTTATCTCACATCTAAAGTAAGACAGTCTTCTTGACCTCCGATTCCTGGTCCATAAATCGGAAGTTTGTCTAGTTCATCAGTCACAACAGTTGCAATGTTAAAGAGTATGTTGCCTCCTCCCGTAAGGACTTGCTGAGCACAACTAGGTGGTGTCCTCTGTGCAAGAAAAGATACGAAAAGGGTATTGTGTAAGTAAGAATTCAGAGTTCGTGATAAGTCAAAAAAAAAGACAAACTGTTGCATCAAAATTCGGATACTTTCCCAAAGGAAAGATGGGATTTGTCAACCTACGTGCGCCCACAGGTGGTTCAGCCTATAGAAAAATTCAAGTATGGTAAAAAGCACGTGAGCGTGTAAAAAAAACAATGAAGACGAGAAGATGATTACATAAGGAATCCCATAAAACTGGTCCACATGGTTATTAGTATTTCCATTGAAATCGCCGTAATCTAGAACCACCTTGACAGAACCTGTGCCAGAAATCGATTTTCGCGTATTCGATTTGTCGGTTGGTAAAAGGGTTGAAGTGACTTTATCAACCAAGGGACCCAAGACTGGGACATTTCCTAATCCGAGAAGACCATTTCGACGAGAATGACTTTCGGCGGCTAGTTTTGTACAGTTCGAAGAGATACAATTCAGATCAAGTGAGAAAGGAAAGCTCTGGAGTTTCTCGAATCTTACCTGGCTGTGGTAAGATAGCAGCAGATGCATATCGGAGGCCGGCAAGGCTGAACAAAAGGTATACTAAACCTACCATGATATTAATATATATATCTATTTGATGGAGATGAGTATAACAAAAATGTAAGATGAGTGAAGAGTTTATGTAGACCGCGGGGTGTCTACAATAACGCTGGTCAAAAATAAGGTCGAGCCAAGAGTGCCTCTAATATATCCCTTGCTATCTATCGGTCCCTTGCTATCTGCAGGTGACTATGTATCCCAGTGGAGGTCAAACTGCACGTTGGCGGGGATAAGCAGGCTGTTGGTGTTCTAGAGTCAGGCAATCTTAAGGACATCTCCTTTCGTAGTTTGGAGTCTCGACTGGAAGAATGTAATTCAGATGAGAATAGATTCTGCCTCATTGCGCTAGAACCTTTTGTGTTGATTAGAGCAAAATGGCATGGACATGACTGGGGACTATGACGAAAGATGTGGTAGCAAATGATGCTGTGATATGACGAAGAGTATGCAAAGGCATTGAATAACTTGTGTTTGCGGGATATCTTGTGGGCCTCATAGCGTAGAGATGCATTGCGATATCGGTATACTATCGGCGTTATATAGACCGCGCTTTACTCAATTAAGTAACCCATGATTTCGAACACTCTGCGCTGAAGTAGAACCAGCTGGACTACATCCACTCAAATCTTCAATTATTTCATCTTTCCAACCTCAGAACGGCTCGCCCAACAAGCCTTATGATTGTCACGTAAGTAAAAGAGGATACGACAAGAGTCAAGTTTTCTTCCGGCTCGCCTATCATAAGGAAGTGGAGGTTGAAGAAGTTTTAAGCAGCTCAATGCAATGCGGAACACATGTTAGGTTGAATTGCGGACAAAGAAGCCGAAGTGACAACGGAGCGGCCACTGGACCAGATGAAAAGATCGGACGACCGAACTGCACGCTATGTATGGATTGGCACATCATCAAAGTCTGATCCACCCAAACAGCCGGAGTACTCCACACAGGCTCACAGCTAGGTTCTCGAGATCCACTGATGACCAATGACCTCCAACCTATCACATGTGCCTCGCATTCGACGAGAATGAGCGACTTCTTGCAACGTTGACCGCTGTGCTTGCTCGCGATGAGGGACTGCAGCGCATCACAGCGGGGAGTAACGTACCGGACGAAGGAAAACTCGTTGCGCTGCGCGCAACGCACTCGGCGGCAACAGCGAAAACCCCAAGTCAGATCGAAAAGCTGGATTGCAAGCTAGGCGCCCCGTTGCGCACCGCAACCCCTGGGACTCCGGCCCTGCATGGATATTGTATTGTACAGTCGCTGCGATGCGGTGCAAAGGCCAGCACAGCCGTTGCAGTGCGTCGCAATGCATTGCGCGTTTTTGCCAATTGGCAGCCAGCGGTCCAACATTGCTCTTTGGTGGTTACACCGCTGTGTGGATATGTGACTACATCAAGCTGCTTCAAGATGTTGTGATTACTGGATGAGGGCTCAGATACATCTCTGCTCAACGCTCTGAAGTAATAGCTTTGAACCTGGTTAGAGTCATGGCCATACCTGATACCCTTGAACCTCAAAATCGTCACTGTGACATAGCCCGTTTGAACTTGAGGGTATCTTCAATCTACGAGTGCCTCAATTCCAGATGATGTGATTGAAGTATCCAACAATTGTGGTTCCCAAAGCCTGTAAAAGTAAAAGATCATCTAAATCAGTAAGATAGAGTTGTTATAAAACAAGCAAAACAGGATGTTTGATTTGGCTATCAGATTGGGAAATCCATGGTTGTCACTAAACTTTGAGTTGACCAATTGGACATACACCCATTGAATGTTCCTCTGATGAACCACAGTAGATCCATCACAACCACCATGCCTTAATTTAACAAATGTGCTAAACTGATCAACAAATATTATCCAGTATCATGGAGAAATCAAGTGAAATCTCAAAAACAATTCATCTTAGTAAACTTTAAAGGAAAGATACTTTGACAAATCTGATAGTAAGATTATAAGAGGATACAGCCAGATCAGCAACATGATTTATTACCTGAATCCAAATAAAACAATTGATCTCAGTACAAGTCAAAGTACTCTGACAAATCTTATAGTAAGGTTATAAAAGGATACAGTCAGATGAAGACAAAGGAATCCAAGACTGTGACTTGAACAGGTTCAGGTACTAAAGGAGAAAATGAAATGAAATGAAATGATGTTACATAATGAGATGATGATATTTCACAAATTGGTCAAATTTGAAATAATGAAAACAAGACAAACCCATGTAACAAAGTGTTTTGATGCAGTATATGACTTTTAAGCCAGACTGCAAATGTTTGAATAATAAAACAAAACAATAAATTCAACACAATTTGATCAATCACTCAGGACCTATAAGAAATTCTATCTTTCTGCTTCAACTTGATCAGATTGCAAAAAATCATTAGTTTCCATATGGCTCCTCACAACAGAAAGACTGTCCAATCGCAATACTCAAAATGTACAGGTAGGTTCTGAATTTTTACAGAAACTTAAAATCTTGGTTTTTCCAAAACTTGTCAAATCCCAATGAAATATGTTCCTGCTAGCAAATCATTCTGTGGTAAACTGAAGCACTCCCCATTTTCATGGATGAAGTGGAATCAGACTTCTGAAGGGATGTGAGGAAGTGCCTCAGGATCACTAGTGAATTTGTATGTTAAATTGATGCTCACATATTGTTGGAAGAGCTCTAGAGATCCCTGAGCCTATGTACTTTCATCTCACAGGGTCTTGCATGGTTCATACAGAGAGGATGAGGGAGCATGATCTTTATGTTGTGGATATCTGTCACAAAGGTCAAGAAGACAATCAAGGTGGCATACTTTTGAAGCAAGCACAATATCAATACAACTTTCAGACTGTATCTCACATTAATCAAACTCCTACCACTGGCACCAATCCTTGGTAATTTTCCAAACTATTTGTATGCACAACTAACAAGGATGGACTGTTACTAGTTAGTTGATCAGAAGAAAAGACCACATGGCGCACTTGAAGCAATCACCATTTGTATTGATTGGCAACATGAAAGTGAGTGAGCATCCATCAATCCTCCTGGCTCAGTGCCCTGAAAACGTGATATTTTGTGCTTGTAATTTAAGCTATACAAATATGAAGACCATGTGATCAATGTGATTTGATTTTTGCAGCTTGGCTTTTTGAGAAAATGAAAATTTGGCATAGGAGTGTGAGGTGGAGTGTACTATACACATTCACTGGGTCAAAGTCTTGGTGCAAGCTCTTGAAGGAGCGGGGATTTATCTAACCCCCTTAAATCAATTGCTAGTCCAGCACTTCAAAGATCAGAAAACAGTATAAAATAAACAATAAAACAATAGGAACAAGAAGTGAAAACCATGGGGAAAAAAGAGAACTGTAAAGGGGTGAATGAAACAGACTATCTACCCAGTACCAACTGTCTAAATCCATACTGTGATTACACATCTCTACTTAATGTCACACTTCCGCCCTTACAAGGAGATCACAGCTTACTGTGAATTTCAAAGCGGGTTGCAAGATTTGCCACATGGTAGATGACACTATTCATGCCTCATCTCATGAAGTTCTCACTTATTTGGAAGCTTGAAGGCTGCTGTTGCAGGGTTTATTGGGCTTTGTAAAGTTTTGCATTGTGGTAATGGTTTTCTAAATTGCGTGTTATACAGGTGTGTTTGTTAAAAGTGGGCTTCAGCGAATGACGAGATGTACAGAGTATGATAACAAGGCTAAATATGTAATAAGTATACAATGAGGATTCCAATAAATATGTGTGGTTAAGAAATTTACTTTTATGCAGAAATAAGTCTGAAAGTCTTGAGATTATCCAAATAATAATTAATTTGAGTTGATCTAAAATCATCAGGGATAGTTCCAGTTGAACCAGATGATTGGAATTGAAGTACATTTCCTTTAAAATCATCTGTCCCACTTGGTCCTCCGTAGTTCTCCCATCTGGGAAGTCCTGGTACATTAGGGTCTAGATTGTTAGCAAATGCTATCCAGCGAGATTGGAAATCATCAGCTCTAGGTCCAGGAATGATACCAAAAGTGGAGAGTAATTCGACGGTGTGAGTTGAGCCTGATGAAAAGGATTGTTAGCACTATATTTTATGAATGTTGCAAATTATAAGACCGCCTTACCTAGAATGGGGGTTGATTTCATCCCACGGTCAATGTAACCCCAGGTTGGCATATGTCTGTTAACCTGCCTGGAGACTAGACGACGTAATCCCTATAAAACAAAAAGAATTTTTGATTTTAGAATGTTGTTAAATGAAAAGGGACCATTGTGTTACGAACCTGGAACCCTACGTCACCAAAGATAGCTAAGGAAAGTACGAGGTTCAATTGAATTAGTATCAAGCTCAAACAGATATGATGGTCAATCTGTATCTCACCTGCATATTGTTTAAAGACTGGGGTAAGAGTATTGAGTAATCCTGTGTTGAAAGGGGAACCTTGTGTTGGGTCTTGAGGATAAGCCTTGGTGACGAATTCAATTTGCTCTTGTGTAGCTTTTGGTACCAAGCGTGACAGATCTAGTGTGTGGATATGCGAAATATTATGAGCATCAACTTGAGTGTAGCGATATGGATATGCTTACATTTTTTCAAGTTTGACTCGGTGAGGATCGAAGGAGCCACGCCTAGAGTTAGCAATGTTCCTTCATCATCTTCTGCTCCGGTGATCAACGACACGCGCGCAACTGAAAAGGAAAAGGTTCAGTCTATAGCGATATGATGAAAGGATCTCGAGAAAGCGTTAGGACTCACACTTTCCGGCTTCGAGATTATCTTCCATACTTCCTGTGACAAATTCTCCTGAAAGTCGAGGTTTTTCATTATCCCCACTGTTTTTGAATATAAAATAGAAGAAATGACTCACCATCGACGTACGCTAAAAAACGTGGCACAGGATGATGGGAGAGTGGCGTAAATCAGCCTAAATACTAACATAATGATAAGGAGGTCGCGAAATTGGGCTTACGAGCATAAGCTAAGGGATATGAGCCTCCGGAGAAAGGTCCTGGTAATCGGTTTGATGCAGCGCTACGTTGTGAAGTGCGATGAGTAAATGCTTTCGAGCCACGATATTGTTGAAAGGAGCTGACTATAAGGTAGCAAAATCCACACTTCTCAGGCACGCCAATGCATCAGGCTTATCCGCGCAACCAATGTCTTTCAAGATGGCATCGTAAGTGGTTTGACCAGCTCCTTCGGCCAAAGCTGGTGAAAAAAACAATTGAAAGTGATGAATGTGGATGTCATCGGGTATAAAAGGTGTGTAAGTAAAAATTTGACTGACTTCCAACTGGGAAAGCACTCCCGGATTCGCAGATGGCAGCTCTGAAAAGTCCCTCGTTATCTCCGTTGTTGATGAAGAGATGATGTGAGATAGAGATGGAGCCAGCTGCAAAACATTCCATCAATATTGCGTCCCATATGGTTTGTGTAGGCTGTGCTTACATGATTCCCCAAAAAGCATGACTTTAGCAGGGTCTCCACCAAACTCAGAGATATGTTGCTACACGACCAAGAAAAGAAGAAGACAATGTCAGGTATAAAGATATGATAACTTTTACATTGGAGAGACTTACTTGGACCCATTTCATCGCCAGACGCTGGTCTTTCAAGCCGAGATTACCCACTCCTGCAGCGCCAACTTGTTTCCCTCCGAGGAATCCGAAGGCCTAGTCAAATGTTTGCATGAGCCTTGCGAAGAGCTATATGCATCAGAATGAAAGAGAAGCCTCTTACCCCCATTCTGTGATTGATTGCGACAAAAATGACAGGTTGGCCCAAGGCAACACTTTTTTCAACCCAATTATTACCTTGAAGTAGTGTTGATGAACCAAATGCAAAGTCCCCTGGGTCTAAAACACATGGTATAAAGGTTATCAATTTCAGAATGCATGTGAGATATCAAAGAATGCAGGTGCATATACCCCAGTTGAATGTGATACTTACATATCCAAAACATGACAGGTAAATTGGCCCCCTTTTGGATCCCTGTAGGTCGTAAGATCTGGCGTAATGCGGAAGAAAGCGTCAAAGGGTCAGGTACGAATTAGTTCCGCGAAAAAAGTGTTTGCCTTACATCTAAAGTGAGGCAGTCTTCTTGACCCCCAATTCCTGGTGCATAAATTGGAAGTTTGTCAAGTTCGTCAGTGACAACGGATGCGATGTCGAAGAGTGGATTTCCTCCTCCCGTGAGGACTTGCTGAGCACAACTGGATGGTGTCCTCTATCCATGAAAAAATACGAAGAGTTGAATGTGTAAGTGGGATTTCAGAGCTCGCGATAGATTCATGAAGCAAAGAAAAACACGAGACAAACCGTAGCATCAAAATTGGGATACTTTCCCAAAGGAAATATGGGGTTTGTCAATCTACGTGCGCCGACAGGTGGTTCGGCCTATGTAAAATGCAAGTAAGGTATAAAAAAGGCGTGAACTGGTGATGCATATTGAAGATGATCATATGATAAAGTGATTACATATGGAATGCCATAAAACTGGTCGACCCCGTTGTTGGTGTTTCCATTGAAATCGCCGTAGTCCAAAACAACTTTTACAGATCCCGTGCCAGAGGGTACTTGTCGCGCATTCTGATTGTCTGTTGGCAGTAAGTTTGAGGTGGTTTTATCAACTAAGGGGCCTAGTACTGGGACATCGCCCAATCCGAGAAGACCACTTCGACGAGAATGACTTTCCGTAGCCACTTTCCGCCAAGTTGGAATCAAGAATTTTCAGTTCAAATGAGGAGGGAAAATATGTGGATGTTCTAGGTGATGAGACTTACCTGGTTGCGGAAGGGTAGCAGCGGATGCGTATTGGAGGCCTACAAGGCTAAAAAGAAAGTATAATGAAGATACCATGATGTATGTACGTTTGTCACTCGAATAAATTATTACACAGGTCAAGAATGAGTGAAGATATTGTGTAGACCGCGGAGTGGCTACAAGATGGATAAAGGATAAGAAGGCCGAGAGAAGAAAAGGGGTTAGTTCTGGTATATCTCTTGCTAATAGAATCCTAATTATCGGGCGTTATCCTTGAGGTCCAATTGCGGCTTGATAGGCATAAGCAGGCTACCAGTGATGCAGGTTCAGGCAATCGAGTGAACGACTGCCAATGTCGTCTGGACTGGACGGTGACCTATCAAGTTGCGTCTCATTGCGCCATAACCTCACGTCGACGGGTGTCAACCGACTGTGGATTCTTTGATAGAGATCTGTCAAGTATCTCCTGGACCGGATGGAGTGGTTGGTTCGAGTTGCAGTGCGATGCTAACCTAACAAAGTCTCTCTCGGCGAGCGAGCCTGTTCGCAGTGCGATGTCGGTATCGCTGTCTTCTTCAATAGCTGAATAGAAGATGTAAAACGCTTCACTAAAAGTAAGCCTTGATGCGAACACTCTGCGGTCTTATCAAGCGGAAGAGCTGAGCAAGCATATAGGGAAAAGTCTGACTATATGCGCTCAAATCTTTGATTCTTTCGACTTGTCAACCTTGAATCGGAGCAAAACTTGTGACTGGCTTGTAATCGGTAGAACAGGATGCGACAAGTCAGGTTAGCATCCAGTCTGCCTGTCATAATGAAATGTAGGCTAGTGTAGGTCTTTATCAAGTCAACAACGAAGCGGCCAGATGGAAAAATCAGACGATTGGACTACACAGCTTCAAAGCATGGTTCACCCGAATAATGCATGTCCTCCACACGGTCAGATTTCTGACATCAATTGCGGGGCGAAAGTCCACCAAACCTATTCGACGTGACGCCACTGCTGGGTCCAACGATTCCAGGTGATGTCATTCTGGGATCATTGAAATCAATGACGTGTCTAATCAGAGTGAGCCTGTTGGTCAGTAAGAGTAAACAAAAATGTCAAAGTCAGTAAGGTAAGGTCTTCAAAACGATGAAAACATGATGTTCAATTTTACTGCCAAATCTGCTTTCCAAAACCTCTGGTTGCTTGCTTCAGGTGAAGATACACCTATGCTGGGGTTCTCTCTGATTGATCAGTTGATAAGTTTCTCGACGAGGTGGGTTGGAAAGCCTCGTTGTCATTTTCTGTTGACAATTCGTGAATTTCAACAAACTTCTTTTCTCTCACTATCAGGACCTTTTCACCATTCCATTTATGAACTCATCATTTGTACACCCTCCGTGAATTTAATAGTGTTCACAAAAAGGCATTAATTAATAGCACAGGAGTAATGGTTTAGACTTTTAATAAAATAGGGATGTAGTTTGAAGCAATGATTCTGGAGACAATCATAGAGGAATGGGTCTCTTTTGGTTCTGGATACTACGTGTATCGTGATCACTCTAAACGGCCGCGAGGACAGGTTTGATTTCGCATAAAGATAAAACCTGACTGATAGAAAAAACGCTACAGAGATATAGACTTAAGATGAAACAATTGTGAGTTCTAAGTGGGCGGCTCTAGCAATTTTTCTGCGCGTACAACTATTATTAAGATTTACAAGAAAGACATTTTGATATTATGGGACAACAAGGCTTTTATTTAGCTGGGCGGGCGGGAGGTAAAGAATTTTCTTCACTGGAAAAGTTCTCGAGGTGGAAAAAACTAGGATAATGAGATGGATGAAAAAAGGTAATAATTCTTTTCGAATATACTTTTTTCGATGCGGATGTTGGGAATAGGGAATTGCTTTCATCCTATCTTGCCAACTCTTTCCAAGATGATTCTTAGAGTGGATTTTTTCGTGATGTCATAATCTGTTATGAAATGTAAAAACTATAAGTATCATCTTATGAAGAGTGGAAGTTGTGGTGTGATCCGGTTACTTCTTTATCCGGTGCCTTTTTTTCCCGACCCATTCCCATATGTCAATACATGTACCGACTTCTAGTAACACAATGTGTTGGGGGTTTGAAAAATACAATATTTGGAACATTTTCTTCGCGGCCAGGCGTAATGCATTCATTAGGTAGTTGTGTACGCCCTAAAGTTTGCTATTGATTTCCTGAAACATAATGGTCATGGATGGCGGAGTCAATAAGAATAAGAATGCGACAGGGTACAAATACAAGCATTAAGCAATGGTAGATGAAAACAGAATTGTAATGGTCAGAAAAATGTCTCGAGCAGAGATAACAGATTGTAAATGTTGTCTACGCGATGCTAGATCATATACAAAGAACAGATAATTATAGAGTAAAATTCTAGTTGACAAAAAATATTGTCTATGTAGAGAGAAGTCTAAAACTCTTAAGATTGTCCAAATAATAATTAATTTGAGTTGATCTAAAATCATCAGGGATAGTTCCAGTTGAACCAGATGATTCAAATTGAAGTACGTTCCCTCTAAAATCATCTGTACCATTTACACCACCATATCTTTCCCATCGAGGAAGTCCTGGAACGTTAGGGTCTAGATTGTTGGCAAAAGCTATCCAACGAGATTGGAAATCGTCAGTTCTCGGTCCCTGACTGATACCGAAAGTCGAGAGTAATTCGACAGTATGTGTTGAGCCTGTTTAAAAGAATTCTTAGCACTTGATCTGATGTGTTGCACAAATTTCAAAAGTATCTGACCCAAGACAGGGATCGATTTCAACCCGCGATCAATGTAACCCCACGTAGGCATATGTCGGTTGACTTTCCTTGAGACTAGACGACGTAATCCCTGTGGACGGAAAAGATCTATCGATTTAGCACGTTGTCAATCAAAAGGAATCATCTTCTTACGTACCTGGAACACAAAGTCACCAAAGATTGCTAAGAAAAGTACGCGAGTTGATTAAATTAGCATCATGTACATACCGGGACGATGATATATATGTATCTTACCAGCATATTGTTTATAGACTGGGGTAAGAGTATTGAGGAGTCCTGTGTTGAAAGGGGAACCTTGAGTTGGATCTTCAGGGTAAATAGTGGTGAGAAAATCGATTTGTTCTTGGGTAGCTTTGAATAGCAAGCGTGAAATATCTAGATATGAGAAAGTCAGTATATGCTTCAGTATCTACTCCACTACATCGATCTCAGACGCTTACACTTTTTCAAGTTTGATTCGGTGATGATTGTAGGAGCAACGCCTAGCGTTAGCAGAGTACCTTCATCATCTTCTGTTCCTGTGATCAAAGGCACACGGGCGACTGAAAAGGATAAAACTCAATCTAGGACGTAAAAAGAAAGTCAAGATAATATTGAGAACTCACACTTTCCGGCTTCGAGATTATCTTCCATACTTCCAGTGACGAATTCTCCTGAGAATAGAAGAGACTTCATTATCCAAACTGCCATTTAGTTGAGTACTAACAAACAGGACTCACCATCGACGTACGCTACGAAACGTGACACATGACGAAGCAAGAATGGGGTAGATTAGCCACCCGAAACACAAAGGAAGAGTGATGTAATTCATTGAGATTCTGCGTACGTGCGTAAGGCAATGGAAAGGAGCCACCAGAAAAAGGTCCCGGTATGCGGTTCGACGCAGCACTGGGGTGAGAAGGGTGATGAGTGAATGCTCGTATGGTAGAAAATCGATGGAAAATGACAAACTATAAAGTAGAGAAATCCACACTTCGCAAGCACGCCAATGTGTCAGAATTATTCTCGCAGCCAATGTCCTTTAGAATAGCATCGTAAGTAGTTTGACCAGCTCCTTCAGCCAAAGCTAAAAACATGATTGAAAGTGATGAATACGGGTATCACTGGAAAGGCTCGTGCACGCATAAAGATTTGACTGACTTCCAACTGGGAAAGCGCTTCCAGACTCGCAGATGGCAGCTCTGAATAATCCCTCGTTGTCTCCGTTGTTGATGAAGAGATGATAGGAGGTCGATATTGCACCAGCTGAAACATGTCCCATCAGTTTTTCGTGCCGGATTGTCTTTGGAAATTCCACTTACATGATTCCCCAAAGATCATCACTTTAGTAGGGTCCCCACCAAACTCAGAGATGTGTTTCTGTACGACAAAGCAGAGAGGAAGACACTATCAGGTATCTCAATTTTGAATATCTACAAGTGAGTTCTTACCTGAACCCATTTCATCGCAAGACGCTGGTCTTTCAACCCAAGATTTCCAACTCCTGCAGCCCCAATCTGTTTTCCACCCAGGAACCCAAATGCCTAAAATTGTCTGCGTAAGTCTTCCAAAGAGATATCAATGCCAATTTGAGAGATCATAATCTTACACCCATTCTGTGGTTGATTGCAACAAAAATGACCGGCTGGCCCAAGGCAACGCTTTTTTCAATCCAGGTGTTACCTTGAAGGAGTGTTGATGACCCAAATGAGAAATCTCCTGGGTCTGAAACGTATGGTGAAGTGGCAATGTGATTCAGAACGCAAGGTTGACATCGAAGAAAAAACGAGTATATAGTCCAAGTCAAATTTGATACTCACAAATCCAAAACATGACAGGTAAATTGGCTCCCTGTTGGATTCCTGTAGGGCGTAAAATCTGTCGCAAACCAAAAAAGAGGAGAAGTCACGATCACTTCACAGGTAAAGTGATTTTGCAAGGAAAGGGTTTCTCTCACATCTAGAGTCAGGCAGTCTTCTTGGCCTCCGACGGTGGGTGCGTAAATTGGAAGTTTATCTAGTTCGTCAGCGACAACGGTTGCGATATCAAAGAGTGGATTTCCTCCTCCCGTGAGGAACTGTTGAGCACAGCTGGGTGGAGTTCTCTGTCCATGAGATGGTATGAGTAGGGTGATGTGTAAGTGGGACATCATAATATAGTGATGATGAAAGTACAAGGTACATACCGTAGCATCGAAATTGGGGTACTTCCCCAGGGGAAAGATAGGGTTTGTCAATCTACGTTCGCCAATCGGTGGTTCAGCCTTTGAAAAAGACAAGCATGGTACGAAGGGCGTGAGCTTTTGAAAACCAATCAGCCAGAAGACAAGATGATTACGTATGGTATTCCATAAAACTGATCGACTCCATTGTTAGTGTTTCCATTGAAATCGCCGTAGTCTAGAACGACCCTGGTAGATCCTGAGCCAGAAGGTACTTGCCGCGCATTGTAATTTTCTGTTGGCGGCAAGGTTTCCAAAATTTGTAAGCGATATTATCCAGTCCATGTGGGACAGGGGAATTATGGAGTTGTTCTCGGTGATAATGAGACTTACCTGGCTGCGGTAATGCAGATGCGCCATGGAGGCCGACAAGGCTGAAAAAAAGGTACAATGAAGCTACCATATTGTTTGTATTGTTTGTTGATGGAAAAGATCGTAAGAGAATCAATATATGGATAACGATTGTATGCAGACCGTCGGGTGGCTACAAAGGATGATGAAGGATGTAGGGGAAAGATTCGAATCAACCTTGCTATTTATCAGGGACTGTGGGAGTGAAGGTCAAACTGCACCTGGTTGAGCACAAGCCTGTCAGGAGTGCAAGTTCAGGTGATGTGGTGGACATGTATCAATATTTTTGCAGTTTGTAGTCTGGACTAGAAATAAGACAATTCAGGTCAGAATAAATTGTGTTTTGCTCCGCTAAGCGTTCGTTTGTTTTTGGTCGAAGCGAACATGGATAGAATTTCGAAGTAAAACTAGACAGGAGCATACACCAATGGTGCGGTCATGATGATGATGATGAAAGAGTAAACGGACTGGAGTGTTCGATAGATGTTTGTGGAGAATCTTGTCGTCCCGTGTAGTTCAACTTCAGAAGCTCAAGAGTTGCGAGATTGGTATCGCCAAGGCCCATAGCTGATATATGTTCAAGGTGGAATGCACTTCCTGCAAAGATGTGAAACGGACCCTTCACTATCATATCAAGTTGGAGAGCAAGTGACGAACAGCTTGTTTATCAACATCATGGCATGATGGGACCAGATGTTCAGTTCCCTTTACCTCATAATGATATAGCTTACGATGAACTTAAAACTATGTACTTAAGTCTAATACCAATATACATAATTAAGTTTTGATTTTGGGGTGTGGATGAATCGGTCAACAAGCAAGTCAAACTGAAATGAGTTTACCAACATTTGCTTGTTTACCTTCATTCTTAGAATTCGATCCATCAAACCATTCTCAACAAAAACCGCAACCATCATCATCAACATCAGAATTCAATGAATCTACTCAGCCTAACATCGGGGTAAGGCTTTTTCAAATTTAAAACTTGAATTTCAACAATCAAACTGATTTAAACGAATTGTTTTTACAATCAAAGCCACATTCGCCTGCTCGAGTTGCTTATTACTTTCCAAAAGGTGTAGGAGAATACCATTTCGGGGTACGCTCTCTTTTCTTATCTTATCGATCGTCTAGAAAAACTAATTCTTGAAATTCGGATGATTTTGTTTTGAAATAGAAAGGTCATCCAATGAAACCACATCGACTTACAATCCTAAATCATTTGGTCGCTGGTTATGGATTACATAATCATATGGAATTTCATTCACCTAGACCAGCTTCACGTGAAGAACTTGAAGTGTTTCATTCAGCTCCATACTTAGATTTCCTAGAATTGTCCGTTTAAATTCTCATTTATTCCTTTCCGAATTATTTTATAACTTATTTTTCATCAAGCATCAATTTTGAACAGAAATAATATACGAACCTTACCAGATCAAAAAGTAGAAGGAGGTCAATCTTTAAGTTTAGGACCTCATAATACAGGTGAAGATTGTCCAATGTTTGATGGAATTTATGAATTTTGTTCAAAATATGCGGGTGCAAGTTTAATGGCAGCAAGAAAATTAAATTCTGGTACATCTGATATCACTATAAATTGGTCTGGTGGATTACATCATGCGAAAAAATCAGAAGCTTCTGGGTTTTGTTATGTGAACGATATCGTTCTGGCTATCATCGAATTACTTAGGTTAGTGATTTTTGAAACTGTTTTTAAACAAAAAAAAACACCGTTAGAGATCATTTACTGAGACTTTTTGGCACTTTCCTTGTTTGGTTCTTAGAATTCATCCTAGAGTACTGTATATTGACATAGATATCCATCACGGAGACGGAGTCCAAGAAGCATTTTACTTATCAAATCGAGTTTGCACAGTATCATTTCACAAATACAATGGCGAATTTTTCCCGGGTACAGGCACGATAGATGAAATAGGATATGGATTAGGAAAAAACTTCAGTTTTAATTTACCATTGTCAGATGGAATAGATAATGAAAGTTACATAAATTTATTTCGATCCACAATCGAACCGATTATGAATTGTTTTAAACCAAGTGCGATTGTGCTACAATGTGGTGCTGATTCTTTAGGTGGTGATAGATTAGGTGGTTTCAATATCTCAATTGCTGCTCATGGAGAATGTGTTAGATTTATGAAATCGTTCAGGATACCTTTATTGGTTTTAGGTGGTGGTGGTTATACGCCAAGAAATGTAGCAAGATGTTGGACATATGAAACATCAGTTTTAGTATCAGATACGTGTCCAACAATACCTAATACATTACCTTCAACACCATACGATTCAATCTTCAAAGATGAACCAAAACTTCATGTGAATTTAGTCACTAAAGTAGATAATACGAATAATCGAAAAACATTAGAAACTTTAAGGATTGGAATTTTAGAAAGATTAAGGTATATGCATGGAGCACCAAGTGTCCAAATGCAAGAAATCCCTCCTGGCTTATCTGATTGGTTAGAAAGCGAATCTGAAATGTTAGAAAAAGATAAAGAAAGAGTTCAAGATTTTAGAAGATCAAAGTCTAAATCAACAGGAGTTTTATTAGATTATTTTCCAAACAATAATCAACCACCACCACCAAGACGAAATAGTAGATCAGGTTCAGTTTCTTTACATCAATTCAACCTTCATGAACTTTCTAGTGGGATTAAAGGTATGCCAGTGGCTAGAACTAGAGCTAGTTATGCTTTGAATTCTAGGGATGTTAGTCGTAGAAATACGATTGTAAAAGAAGCGGGAGCCAATCTTACTGGAAATCTCAATCAGAATCAGACAGGAGATGGGGATGGAAATGGTGGTGGAAATAAAAATGAAAAGAATGTGGATTCTATGGACTTGGATTTGTGATCGATGAACAAAAGACAAAATATAAAAGTATGCAGAAATTTATTAGAATTGGAATTTGTTTTGGTATGCTAATTGTAGGGATTGGATTTTAAGATCTGAAGTGGTTTATGTTATCTAAGTCTTTTTTTCGTTTTTATCATTGTAATTCTAAGCTGAGCAGAAAAAAAATGTAATCAAAATTATGTTTCAGGAATGTGATGTGATTATCAAGAGGGGTTCAAATTTTTCTATCAGAGTAGTGTTTGGATCAAGACAAAAGTTGAACAATTAGTTATTCAATCTTCAGGTGTCAGCATTTCATGACTCAATAACCCAAAGAAGTGCTGGTAAAAAGTTTGTAAAGCAATTTGTGGCAAACTGTCCCATATATTTCAGATTCAACCTAGCAAACTGTAAAGAGTGACTGTGACCTAAATTCACACAAAAACAAGATACTCAAGGTTCCTAACTCTTTAATCTTTAGCCAAATCTGCCCTTTGGGGCAGTTCCTTTTTAAACGTACAAAGCAGCTGTAGGGTTGTTTACAAAATCCTGATGCATTGTCCAAGTAGGGGTAGGTTCCTCAGCAATAACATCCCAAAAAGAAGAACCAAACTTGATAGTCATGCCTCAAATGCTAATTTTAAGTAGAGGATTGTTTTCAAAGATTCACTTTCATAAAAAACTTTATTACTTCTGAGTTATAAGTCTGAACTCTGAGAATGTAATAAAAATACCTGATGTACACATGAAGAAGCCAACATGCAAACAAGACAGAAAGAAAAAATAGGATGGAAAATTGAATGATGAGATGAGATTTTTTTTTCTGACAAAAGATGAATAAGTGGTGTACAAGTGCTTGCAGAAAAGATATGGCACACTACTCAGAGCCAGTGGCATAAATGTGTTGTATCTTTTCTGAAAGCACTTGTACACTATATGATCAGAATTCTAGTTTCATCTATGAGAAGGAAAGGGGTGATATTCAAACTTGATGAGTGATGAGAAATAGTTAAGATCAGTTTTGGTCTTTTTTACTTACTGGTGAGATTCTTGTTACTTGTGACATGAGCAAGGGTAATGATGATACCAAAATACCTTTTGTGTCAGCCATGAGGAGTATTCTGTGATACTCCCATTGTCAGCCATGATTGATACATACATTAGTTCATGGTAGTTGATACAAGGGTGGCATTCCCAAGCCCAAAAGCAGTAAGACCCTACACCACGGGAGGACTTTTTGTCTGAAATTGGCCTGCCATGGTCTGAGATTGGTCTGAGCGCAGAATGGCCGGGAGACCGCCTGCGGGCCATCCACAGGCGGCCTGCAGGCGGCCATACTTCTGGCGCGCAGATGCAATTTTGGTCAGCTCAAAAATTGGCCTGAAGACCGACTGCAGCCGTTCTAGAGCCCGCCTGTAGATAGGCCGCCATGAGCGCGCAGACGCCAGATGGCCAGGTTGCAATTTGGGCTGAAGACCGACTGCGGCCTACCCAGAGGCAGCCTGCAGTCGGGCATACTTCTGGCGCGCAGACGCGAGATGGCCACAAGACGCAGGACCTGCCTGTTGTCCGCCTATTGACGGCCTGCAGGCGGGAATCCGGTTTCCGGCGTATTCCAACCAAGCATCCGACTGCAGGCGGCCAACAGATCGCCACCAGACGCCCATCTCACGAACTTCGGCAATACTGATCTCACAGTCTGCATGTCACACCTCCGCAGTACGCAGTGAATCCATCAAAAAATTTGATTGAAGTTTTTGCAGGTGATGGAATTAGGTCAGCCAGATTCCTTCACCTTTGTTTTGCAATCACCTGCATTTTCTTTATTTTTCAAAACTACATCAAAACCCTCCAACAACTTTGAATTTATATACGAAATCAGAAAGTCACTTCAAGCTCCTATCATATAGAATCAACCTACATCTTTTCGTGATCTAGACAACCACATCATCATCATGTCCCACCGTTCTTCTCAGGAAACTCACAAGTCACATCCGTTTACCAAGCCGATTACAATCTTGATATCTTCTTTTTCTTGGAAATCAACTAATTCAAACCACTCTTCTAATCTTGATGATCTTGATGGATTGAATCATCAACTAGGTAATTTGAATGTTTCTAATCTGCTTTCAGACGGCGGTTTCTTACTGGGACTCGGAGACAATCATGAAAGTAAAAACCAACTTAAAGTATCCAGTTTCTCCAAAAGTCGAGAAGTTTTGACATTAATGACTGATAGTTTGAAAAAGTAAGTGATTTTGGGTTTGTTCTTTTCAAATCAATTGACCAACGAAAAACTCACCTGGATCTTCTGTTCATTCTTAATTGAGAATTGATTGTGGATTGTGATTGGAAAGTGTTATGAATCATTCCTGTATATTTTCAAGGACTTTCTCTTTTGATATCATGTCTTCTCAAGGCTGATGTTTTCAACCTTGTTCCAGTCTAGTCCCAGAAGTTAGTCGTCTCCTTGTTTTCAAACCTTCCTCAGATGTGTTGAACACCCACACTTTTTGTAGACAACGGTCGTGATCAAAACAACAGCTTGCATGACTTGAACAATCACCAAAGCCTACGATCTCTCGCAGGCAAGTGTCTTGTTTTGCTTCTCGTTGTTTGCGACTTGAATCTCACGAATTTTATGTTGGAGTTAACAAGACTTTACAACAACACGTTTGTACTCCATGTATAGTTTTTTTCTTCATATATTCCGAAGAATTTACAATTACTTACAAAACTTCTTATTCTATCATTGGGGTGATAGGGGGCTCTTGTGATGATAGGAAGTGTCAGTCGTTTCTTTCAACATCATCTTTTATGACATCGGTTGCTGATTAGTTTATTTTTTCTTCAGGATCTACATCTTTAATTGAACCACAACATCGAGTCATGAATTTAGGTCTATCAGCTGGAGGCCATACAATTCATAGATTTTATACTGCAAAAGAAAAAATCTCAGCCTTGGCAAATTATTTTCAAACACTTCCTTATCATATCGATCCTACAAATAAATCAATAGATTATGCTTATTCAGAAAAAACTATCAAAGTTGTCAAACCTTAACTTTTGATTTGTAGTGCATTGGCTTGTCCACATGATTGGGATTATGCTAGATTGCAAAGAATTGCTGCTGAGCAAGGTGCTTACTTAATGATGGATGTAAGTTTTAATTTCAATATCAAAGTTTTCTTAAAGAGGCACCGATTCCGAGTTTTATTTTGATTTTTCATAGTTTTTTTGAAAGCACATCCTTTGGGTTTGATCGCAGCTCAAGATCAAAACGACACATCTGAATATTATAATACACAACAACTCACAATTCCCTCCGAGGCCCTAGAGCAGGAATAACCACTGACAGAATCGACTAGCAAATTGAAAAAATTATTCATTTGATCATTTAAAGAATTATTCAACCATGTAATTACAAATTGTATCTTATAGTCAAATAAATAAACTGTGAAATGAATATCATCGATTTCCCCTGTTTATGTGCCCACGAGCTGAGCTGAGCTGAGCTAAGCCTGACCCATCCCTGAGCCTGACGCCCACCCCTATTTGCTGACTCGGACCGGTCAAACCGGTTCCGAGTGCTGAAAACCCCGTCAATGTGTCTCGGTCCAAGACCCAGCTGACCGTCTGAGGCCAAATTGCAGCTCGTCGGCAGCTGGGTCACGCGCCTGCTGAGCTCGCCTGCAGGCGGCCATGAGGTAGGTGGCCGTCTGAGGGCGGTTTGCAGATCGCCAGCAGGCGCAAACAAGGCCGGCTGCAGGCGAGCTCAGCAGGCGTCTGACAGTCGCCTGCCGTGAGGCCCATCGGGAGACGGCCTGCCCCTCTGCAAAGGTTGGCCGTCTGCCGCCGGCCTGGCTAGCCCGTCTGTAGACGGTGAGACACCTCTGTGGTGTAGTCTCAAGATGGGATATTGATTGACCCTAAGAGACGAGCTATTGGTGTTGCGTGTTTCAAGATTAAAACCCTGATGACAGCATCCAGGAAAACCCTGACAGTCTAGCGCAGAACAAATGCCTAGCTCTGATATATAAGCCACAATTCTTTGCATCCAAAAGGAAGAGAACAACCTTTTACCAAGCAACAACTTTACTTTTAGAAATCAAACTCTATAACTTTTTACTAAAAAACCAGCGCATACTTTTAACTTAGATTGTATCCAATTTATTGATCCTATCTTTGTTATTTGACTCTTACTGTTTTTTATAACTGTTATCGTGTATCTTTTCACTAAAGAATGTCGTTATTGAACTAAAGATCCCAACATCTACCTCATCTTATCGTCCAAAATGTTATCGAAGATCATTATTGATAAAGACACCTCTTTATCAATACGTAGAAACTAGACATAGATTACCTTCCACTGTCCAAGATGTTTTCAAAGATTGTTATTAATAAAGATGTCTCTTCATTAATACATAGAAACTAGACTGCCTATACCTGAGACAGGAGTACTCTTGTACCTACCTCAGAAGACCCTGATCGGAACAGACCTTTCAGCGAGTATCAGGCAGCGGTAGCCATCCCGCACCTAAGACAACATGGAGTCGCCAGCTCCTTTTTATGAAGGCTCAAATTTACTTCAGTAAGATACTGTAACAAAGCCAATAAAGACACATCAAGCGCACAAGTATTCAGCTTTGATTCTCTTAAAGCCACCTGTTTTAAGTCTCAGGCTGACATTTTGTCTCATTCCACCCAGGAAGTAAACATTTTGATTTCAGATATTTATTTGTGTATCAGCACACAACTGGTCCATCAAGTCATAAAGCCTGAGTGTGGCCATTGATGAGTATGATGATCTACATAATGAGGGAAGTGACTGTTCACATTGTTGCTTTTGAATCCATTTTCAAGTCATTTGATATTACAATCTTAAACGCATCACATTCCTACCAAGGTTAAATCCTACCAACCTATATAAGCTTTTCATAGTTCCCTACCAATATCAAAACTCCTGACTAATTCCCACCCTCTGTTGTCCTTGGAGGGACTTACAACTTATTTGGTACTTTTGAGTGTGATACCAGTTAAAAGAACGTGAATCTTCAGGTGTCTTTTGACATGATTAACACTACAGTATCATTATCAAGCAATCAAACAATTTGAACTAAACAAACTGTTTTGTACATACTCTACATAGAATCAGTCTAACACTTGTGTACTTGAATGATCACCAAGTTTGGTCTATAAGCTGTGCAAATTGCCACAAGAGTGTAACTCTTGAGGAGCTCAATCACAGCACTGTAGACTATCAGGAAGAGATTAGAGACATTAAGCAAGAGACAAAGAAAAACAGAATGTAAAACAAAATAAGATATTTCTTGAACAGATGCCAGAACCATTGTGTTTTGGTAGCTTTGAAGACTTGGTCTTCATAGATAAATTCTTGCAAAAAGGTTCTGCCACTACCCCAAACCAAAACTCTATGACAAGTGATTGAGTTATGCTTGTTTGTAAGGGCTAATGATTATCCAGAAAAACCCTTTGAGACTCATCCTTCACTTGAAATGATTTAAGCTATTGAGTAGATCTAACAGAAGACTGTATGAGATGACTGATACAACAAATAACAATGAAATTCAAAAAAAAAGGATTGTTTAAGGATAAAAGTGGGTACCAGAAAAAATGATACACTTTCTAGCTGTGTTTGGTTTCCATGACTGGGAACCTATCTATAGCATGACTGTTTGTGACAATGACTAAGAACTCCTCCAAGTCCTGAACAATGGCCTTGTCTAGAAATGAAGATTGTTTCAACCAGGCCATTACAAGTGAGAAGACCGTTCTCAAGGGGAAAGGTCCTGAAATATGTGACCTCTCAAGGAATTTCAATGTGTTCAGCATAGCCTCCTGTTCAACCAGATCAACCTCCTTAAGCTCTGTTTCAGTTGACCCATATGGTTTTGTAAGTGAACCAAAAAAGTTGATTAAGAATATCCAACCATCATCAATTAAATCTTCTATGGATGCACTGCTCTTGAATTTTGATTTCAGAGCCAAAAGGCTACCAAGGAAGCATGGTGTAAGGTCATTGTAGATCATCCTGACAAATGATTCAACTCTTTTTAAGCATTTTGTACTTTGTTGATTTCCAGACAAACACTTAAAGTTGAGTGCTTCCTGAAAATGGTCAAAACATTTGTCTGCTTCAGCGCGTAGTGTTAACATTTCATATTGATATTTACCAGTACGTATTGTTGGATGGTACAACTCTGACCATGGGGACCTGCCACCCACACTAGCTTGTTCAAGTATTCCAGGTCTATTTTCTTCCAGCTGAAGTGTATGACATGTGTTCAAGTAACTGTGTTCTAATGTTGTGTCAAACTCACTTTTACTGGTTCTTGATTTCAGCTTTACAAGGTTGATGGCAATTAACCTAGAAAATTGATTGATTCCCACAACAGTGTGTTTACTTGGGTATTGAGAGCTCCTGAACCATCTCTTCCACACTTTCCAAAGACTTGTCAGACTAAGTCTTGATGGTCCCCACAATTCTGAGACATATTGCAGGAAAGAAAATGGTTCTGATACATCAAAGTGATGGTCAGGGGGAACCTCCCAGGCCTCCAAGTCTTTTTTAACTTTGAAAGAAAACCATTGAGAATTCATGTCATTCAAGAAGTTTAATCCATCTTGAATCAGTGTATCTTTGGAACCGTCTTGAGTAGATGTTTCAGGGTGTAAGATTAATAAAAGGTTGATAAAGGGCATATTCAAAGCTTCTTGAGACTTTCTGATCATGGTCCAAAGCTCACTTTTATGAGAACTTTCATTCAAATCTAGTAGCCCTGGAAGAACCATATGGACTTTACGAGTGACATGTGAGGCATGATCTGATTCACCAAAATCCCTGATCAGGAACATCAAGTTTGGAAATAATCTCTTGTGGTCATGGTCTTTTGAGCCCTTGAGATATTGGTAAATCCAACCATTCTTAGTTCCGGAAATTTCAGTATTGCTCTTGGTTACTGTTTCAGTTAACTTTAGCCTGTGCAACCCCGGTGAAGTAGGCCTTTTCCTTTTATTCACAATGGTCTTTTTCTCTTGATCCTTGTTTGCAATGTTATCCATGCTTGGGGCCATTGATGTTTCTTGGAATACAGACCCATCTGGATCCAACATTGATGAAGAAGGACCGTGGGTCACTGGGACTATTTCTGTTAGTTTCTCCTCTATAGCCACACTTGATGATGAAAGTATATGTTTTTGTTGTTGTGGTTCCTCCCCCAAGGCCCACACCTGAGATTCCACCGTTGAGAAATGGTGCTTCTGACCACTCATATCTTCAGCAATATCATTGACATTCATGATGTTAGATTTTGCAAAGAGTGTATTGGATAGATTATGTCTTCTTTCAGTTTGAGATAGAGAAGAAAATCTTTGATCTCCTGGATAGATTTCCATTGGTGTGTTATGATTTGAGGCCAACAAATCCTCTGAGGAGGAAAGAATAGGAATGAAAGGATGATTTATCAAGCTGTCCTGTACAACGTCTGATTGATGAGCAGACAGCTGGTTGGGTTCCACCCATTCATGCATGTAGCTGTCTATCAATTGTGACAACTGGAGAAATGATTGTGGAGATTGTGTTTGGGACTTGTGAAAGTCTCCGGATTCCAGGAGAGGTGTGGATTGAAATTCTAAAGTGTTTACTTTGCTAGGAATGAAGGTTGAAGGACGGATTCTGGTTTGTCCACTATCCAGAGGTAGGGTATGCAAGATCTTTGGAGATTGTAATTTTTGGATCCAGTCATCTAACCATTCGGTACCATCTAAAGGATTTTTTACTCCATCCTCTGTATGTAAATCCAGATTGATGGGATTGATGGATGTTGAAAGTGGATCTTCCAATGTAAAATAGTTTGGGTTTTTATGAGTGAATTCATTAAATGATCTTTCTGGGATTTGGCTTCCTTGCAAATATCCAGCTTCATGTAGCCTTAGGCCACTTGTACTCAAACCCTCAAATTCTTCAAAGGGATTATATGATGATGTGGTATGGTATATGTGGTTGTTTTCATGAATCAATCCATGTGAGATGCAGTCAAGGTGATTCAGATTTGTGTGCTGTAAGGATGGACTAGCCCTTGCACTTGGATTAATGTCTTTGATTGCTGTTTGAAAGCCATCTTGTGTGTATTCAGGAACCTGAAAGGCTTCAAAGTTATCCATTGGTAGCCCCCAAGTATGAGATATTTGCCACATAATGAGTATCAAGGTGATCCAATTGTTCATTTTTGTTTTGTCAGATGATTTATCTTCCTAACAGGCGGGCAACAACAGATGTGTTATAGCTTTTATTAGCAGAGATTATGCAATTAAAATGGCAAAGGTGTTATATAGAGTTTGTGAAGGTCAAGCAAGACACGCAAAAGGTAAAACATACTTTCTGAAACATCCCCTCTTCCTGACACTTCCTACATTAGAAACATGCATCAAAGATATATGTAATCAGATCACTTTCCCCCATTCAAAGTAAGCTAAGGATAATGCAAATCCTTTTGGTAAATGGTGAATTTCAAGTTGCGTCAGAGAAACAGTATACTCACCATAATCAAGCATTGCTGGGAATTTATTCATGACAGAAGTCATTGTGCAGGACAGTGTTTTGCAACATCACCACAGTGTTGCCTTGCACTTCAAGCCAGGAAACATCTCCATTTTGCACATGCAAGGAAATATGCCTGTAATGAAATTTGTAGGTTCATAATGTTGTTCCTTGTCTTGCCCTTTTGTTAAGGTTAAGTATTTGGCACTTTGAAATTACACAAAACCATTCATCAATCTTAATTAAAGCTCAATTCAACTTGAATATCTAAACCCAAAAGACATTGGTTCCTTCCTTGTAGCTTTTCCACTCTGCCTCTTTGTTAAGCCACTTTTGGTACAGAAACAGGCAGTAATCAATGGTTGTGTGTAGCTGTCTCAATCAAAATCTTAGACCAGGGTCCTCTTAATTTAAGATCATTGGCAATTATAGCACTCAAAGTCTTATTTGGTCAAATGCAAAGAATCAGAAAGGATTCCTTATCACTGTGGTGTTGCCTTCTATCTCCAGGTTCAATTTTTGGAACATAGTATTAGAATAATCATGGGAATCAATCTGGTTGTAGTTCAATGATATAGGGTAAATTAATGTTTGTCAGCTCTATATTAAAGGCCTCAAGCAAGGCTGCCACTATACTATACTATACTATACTATACTATTCTATACTATACTATACTATACTATACTATACTATACCATACCACACTATACTATACTGCATCTGAACTATACTCAGTATAGCATAACTACACTGAAGTATAGTCAGATTTCTTTTTGAAAACTTGTATAAGCATCTGTCAGGATATTTTGTAAATCCAGATATACTGGGTATATTTTTCAGTATAGTATAGGTCCAACTATACTGGTATATTTGTTATACTCATTGTATAATATACTAGTATAGTATAATGGCAGCCTTGCCTCAAGAGATGATAAGAGCTGCTTATGGAGTGAGCCTCTCTCTCAGGATGGGGGGCTCAAACATCCCAGGGCCATCCAATGGTAAAACCCCATGTGACAAATCCCAAATTTCACATGCACTTTTTGGGTTTGTCAAATGGTTTTTTTGCAAATCTAACTAAGCCTCTAGATGAGCTGTACTGGTCAGCTCAGTTAAGTCTAGGTTTCCAAATGTTTATCAATGTTTTTTTTGAAAAATAAATCATAATCAGCACATCATTTGTCAAAAGAAATGCAGGATGCAGAGCTATGTATTCATGTTTTTTGTATACATAATTCCAACTTGATGATGCAAGGGTGTTTGCCCTGAACCGGCGTGTTTCAATCCTCACACCGCAAAAACCTTATCATTGATGATAGCACTTGCAATATACATGTTGATATCCAGACATCCTCTCTGAATCTAGGCGGAAACAGTTTGTCCGAGTGTAATCCATGCCATGTGCGCGCGGCATTGGAAGTCCTAGGACAGGACTACACTATGCTCTCAGAAGGTGGCTCACAGATGGCTGAGTCAGAAATTATCTAGAACCCAATTATAATATTGAAAACTAGGGCTAGTTTGTGAGGAACACTCAGACCAGCAGAGCCCCAACTAACACAGATAAGTGATAACAAGAAAGAAAAGGAAGCCAAAAATGAAAACTACAGATTTTTGTGAAGCTGCTAACAGGAGTGTGCACAGTGCAATACAATTCTGTAACATCCATGTGATAGCTATGTGTAATCTTACAGGCATGCAGGATAAAGGGGTGGTAACCATTTACCATATACATCCAGAAAGTCATGTTCACCAATACGGATTCAGTAATCAGCCCAACACAAGCTGTCAAAGAGAGCCATAATGAATGACAGAAACTCTTGTGGATGCGAGGAGCTTTTTTGTAAGTGCAATTCTTTGCATTTTTGTTGAAATATTGTGTTTTCATTCAGTTGTTGTCGGTCAAGAACTTATCAGTACAAGGTTGAATCTTTCGTGTGAACAGAACAGATCTCGAGTAGTGAGTGTGATCAAGAAGATCAATTAGGTTTGATGATATGTGAATGTCTCGAAGAAGTGGTTGATATTGAAGTAGGAGTGTTTAAGTCGAAGTGTTCAAGGTTTATGTTGAATTAGTGTTCTCCGTGTGATACTTGTTTTTCATTCCTTGTGATAGTGTCTTTTGTGATTTTTCTTATATACCTGGGTGCTGTTCTCCTTAGAATCTTTTTCCCCTTATCGGGGAAATTTATTCTAAGGTAAGGTCTATTCTTTTTACTTTGTGTGTGTTATCATCACTGAAGCCTACATTTCTGTTGTGCGGGTTTGCTCTTTGTTTCTTTGTCTTATTCATCTTTATACTAGTCTCTTACTTTCTTCGTCAGGTCTGTTGAGAGCGTCGTGCCTCTGTTTTTCTTTCTCAGCGTGTCTCATCAACACTTGCTGAAGTATTATCTTATACCTTTATAAAGGTGTGTTGTATATGTTTATCTCATCGGGGAAATTTATTCTAAGTCTCTTACTTTCTTTGTCAGGTCTGTTGAGAGCGTCGCGCCTCTGTTTTTCTTTCTTAGCGTGTCTCGTCAACACTTGCTGAAGTATTATCTTATACCATAAAGGTTGTTTCTGTTTAGATTTCAAAATCTTACAATTTTTACTTGTGGTAGTGAATAAATCTCAGAAATACAAGAGTGTTTTTTAAAAGGGACATCATATATAACTACCTACATAAATAATTTCTGTGCATCAAATTGGTATCGTGATTATACTAATTGAATTTCCTGAATCCTAAGCGCTATCTATGTTTGGGAATTCGAAGAGAGCAGAGAATGGAACATGCATGCTGTCGGATTTCTATATTATAAAGCTACATGGATCTAATGCCAGGCATAAACTTTGATAATAAAAACAAATGAGAATTCGAGAGAAAAGCAAACATCGCTAGAGAAGTCCATTTAATCTATAAGAGCAGACTTGGCGCCTATCTCATTGTACCTTCAATTTGCTGGAATGGCAGGGGCCGGATGAACAAATTTGAATTGAGGTGTTGCTGCATTCTTTCTTGCTATTTGATTGACTTTACTTTCGAGGTCCGTCCATATATTTTGCATCTCCCGTCTCGTGAGAATGCTCTTAACTTTTGACACCATTTCCCATGTGCGTTGCCGTCCCCAACTTTCTAAAGTGAATACAGGTCGCTGGCCGAGAGGTATATCAATGATGAAAGGCTTCAACAGCTTCTTATTATAATCTTCCACCCCTGCGTGTACTTTGGATGACTGTTCTGGCTTTGTTTCACGGTAAGTTTGTTGTGGGTCGATCTTTCTCAATACACCCCAATGGCCGGCTGATGATGACGGGCGGGGTTCGAATCCATCAGGTGAAGTTGAGATGCAGTATGTAGAAGAAGAAACAACTCACTTTCTTCGTATAACTCCCGAAATGCTGCGAGTTTTGGAATCACATCTGGATCGTTCTTGTCTATACCTGCTTTCTTCATCACCACTCCCAATATGTAGTCGCTCGTTGAACCTTGTGGGATTACCTCGTCTGCCAAAGGGCCTTTTCGCAGTTCAGCCAATCTCTCGAATGTAATCTCGGTTTCCAGATCATCTTTGAGCAAGTGGCCCCGTGGAAATTCTGGACTCTTCAATTTTTGAATCGGTCCTTTGTTATTTTCGACTCTCTGGGTCAATAATATATTGGGTTCTTGATTCTCTGGGTTGGGCCTGACACCAATAATCACCGCTTTGGGTTGTCCCTCGTTGTCAGCCTCTCGACCCTGCGGCAGTTGCGAATCGCGTTTGAGATTTAATTCGGCGTCACCTGGAAAATTTTTGTGGAAACGAACGCCATCTTTTGTAACTTGGAGGTCCTGAGTGTATCGTACATCGGAGATGCCACCTATATTGTTGCCTATATTGAGTGAGGAAGCTAGGTCGTGGGGGGCAGCTAGATTGCGGATTGCACCTCCATTATGGGCGAGAGTCATGAAAGGGAGCGAGAGGATCAGGTTTGTGTGGCATACGAGAGCAAGAATGATCAGATAAGGGATATTGAGCATCTTTTATTGCTGTGTGATGTGTTAATTTAAGAGAACGCCACTGGCGTTGTTGCTGGTGATGTGCGATGAAAAGTGATGGTCAAAAGACGATGTAAATATTGTTAGGAATGTATGTCGAAATAAAGAAAAACGACTGGCAAGCTAGTTGCAAAGACAATGACAAGGGGCAGGTCGGTTGGACATTGACAAAAAGAGACGCAATGGTGTGGCTTTTATCTTCTTTCGAGGGATAGCTGATTGATCCAATACTCATCGCAAGCACTTCGGCTTGCCACTCTCTCAAACGGGAAACACGATCTTTCACGTGTTATGACGGGAGTGGGCTGTACTTTTCGAACGTTAGGGGTACGGTATTTTAGTTTTACATAGTTGTTTTGTATGTTTCGACCGGCGATATGAGCACCTTGGTGGTCTTCAAGGGGCGTTATGTATAACTGATAGAATTCGAGTTTCATTGGTAAGATGAAATTTCGACGATGTCTTGGAGACATTCAAAGTAATGCATTGTCTGCTTATAGTACACTTCATCTATCAGAGGGCACAGCAAGTTTCATGGAGGTTGTTACCAAATTCTCAAGAGCGACGTGGCCGCGTCGGCAGAGGGGCTTAGTTAAGCTTACCTAATTCTCCCCCCAACTGCTCAAGTTTTGCGGGTAAATTTCAATGTGATTGAGGAGGATAGTACCTTTTTTTAATTGACTCCGAGTCCGGAGGATATACAAAGTTGAATCTGGCCACAAGATTTGAATTTACAGCCAAATGAGATCTAGATGAACCCAGATGAACCCGCTTTTGCCTTTGATCAGACGCGAAAGCTTCAAATATCCGCAGAATGAAAATAATCTTTGACTTCGTCATCACTACTCGTCCATGCACCCTGCACAACTCAAGGTGATTCCTCCTGAATCTTGCCGAAAACGGTTTCAGCCTGTTTCAGCGCTCACTCTTTTGAACGATAATATTTAGGAGCCATTTTGATCATTTGGGCATCTTCCGGACAGTCGTACCCTCTTGTCGCAACCCGTGACCTCAACGATAAATACCATCGCCTACATATGTACCTCCACCGACTGCACAAGTCACAAAATAATTCATCTACATTGTGACTAGGGCACGCACGTAAAGATTCCGGTTGTTCGAGGTCTCTAACTTTCCAGTTGCTGTGCTATAGAAGAGCCACAACAAGTTTCGATGGAACATCCGGTCCGCTCCCAGGCTGAGACTCGCACTGTCCGCCTGCGTTTTTTTTTTTTTTTTTTTTTTTTTTTTTTTTAAGTGCTTTTGATTTCACATGTCGCACTAACTATCTTAGTATGTTATATGTAACTAAATTACAACTTCTGGTTCGTCTTCTACTATGGACTGGTCTACTGAGCCTCCAAAATAGTCGCCTGCGTTGACAGCGCCTTTTTGTTGGACATAAAGGCAATGCTCGGCCCCGCACCGCAGGAAGTCGCACTGACATCGGATGCTCCGAAGCCTCTTGGCACCACGACTTCGGCCCTGGGTCCCTCCAGGGCCCTCAGGGCTATTGATCAAAAATGAGCTCTTGATGAGTTTTCAAGATCAAAATACAATAAACAGATTGTAATTTTTGGTAACTAAGAATTAATTCAATGATATAGCCTGTGAAGAACTAGATTCCTGAAGGTTTCTTTGATTGATTAAATTGAGGAAATAAGACAATCTTGAACAGTCAAAAATTTGATTCCAATTCAGAAAACAATGATGACAAAATGAGCCAGAAATTGAAGAGGCAATAGAAGAGTACAAGTGACAATTCTTATTATTGTCAAAGTCAAGACCAAAGTACAACTTGAATGATTCTGAGACTGTAAAAATGATGACAGAAGCTGATAGATGACTTACAATCAACTTGACTGAATTATACTGTCAATGATTTACAAGGAATGAGTTTGTCCAAGGTTAGGCAAGACATGATTTGGGCTACCTAAGTGGGCCTGGGCCTGGAATGAATTTCCCCCACAAATGCAAAGTACTGCAAGAGAGAGAGAAAAATACAAAGACAGGAGAGTACATGTGGGAGGCTTACCTAGGCCTACAATATTAGGACCCAGGAAAAGCCCCAGGTATTTGGGTTATCTGAAATGACCAACTTTAGCCTTTTTCATACTACTATTTCAATGTATGTTGGGTGTTGAGAAAAGATAACAAAGTTATCTACTACCATGAAGCAGATTAAACTTCAAAATTCACCACTGAAAACCAGACAATACAGTGGTTGCTGTGTTTGAATCCAGTCAAAAACTGAAATTTGAACTTGTTCATTTTTTCTCAATGTCCAACATATAACAAAATAGCTGTACCAGAAAAAAGACTGAAATATATTTATCTCACTCCTGGGTTTTGGGAGTATAGTCATATAAAATTTGGTTCTCATTCCTACCACACCTCCGTTTTTGAGAAACTCTTGTGGGTGATTTGAGCAGAAAAAACCATTCCTGCCTTTCTTGGCCAAAATGTGTGCAAATCAGTTTTGAGTAGATAATTTGGCATCAGAAATCATGATTACTTGATGCCTGTGCTTATAGATGATCTGTGCTGTGCAATCAACGTAGAAAATTCAACTTCAACTCTTCATAAAAGTATATGAGGAACCTTTTCTAACAAAATTCATACACTCCTGGCATCTAGGTAAAAGTTCACATATACTGGACATTTTGAGAAACATATGCTCAGAAAACCACCCTGTTTTTGAGAGAATCAATATCATACCTGTCAGACCACTATGTCAAAAAATATTTTTTCAAAAATTCATGCCTCCCAAGTCAATGAGCTTTGGTAGGATTTGTCTGGGTCCTGCAGCCATTTCCATGATTGATGAACATTTGAAAGAAAACTTTTTGATAATCACAGCAAAGATCATTGATCACCAGTTTTTTTCTGTGATTATTCAAATAGTTTTTTCAAAACATTTGAAAGGTTTTTTTAAGTGTTCATCAATCATGAATACGGCTGTACAATATTACAACTCTGATTGAGTTTGTCTGGGGAGGAGGAGGGTGGGTAATTAAGATGATAGAGGGAGCCAACTAGATAAGGCCATGCAGTGAGAATGAAGTAGAAGATTATTCAGTGAATTAGGATATAAGGTATTAGGTCAGATTCTGATTAAATCAAAAGGATTGATGCTGAAAAAAAGAAAAGTCAGGTTGAATATGCTTTTCACAGTGATTTAGACGATATTTTTGGTTTTTGTCACTCTCTGCCCTTTACATATTCAAGACAATACAACATAACAGATCTAATGGAGTGACCAAACAATATAGTTAGTAGATAATTTGACAATAGAATTGAAAAGTTGTGAAAGAAAATATGTTGAGAACAAAGATGAAGGGAGCCAAAAAAAAGAATATGTGAAAGATTCAAGTGGAAATTGTTGGTTGAACCACTTTGTATCAAGTTCTTATGTAGTTGAGTTTGGTTCAATCAATTTCAACATTGATTCAAACTATAGCTATTCCATCATATGTTGGGCCATAAATAAAAGAAAAATCAAATTTCAGTTTTGGACCAGATTTTACCTAGGAAAAACTGTATTGTTTATTCTTCAGTGGCAAATTCTGGTCTTTAATCCTTCTCAATTTCTCAAGGTCCAAGATATAAAGGAATGGTATCATATTGCTTAACTAACAATTGAATGATTCTTGTTGAATTTCGGGCAAGCTAGGGGATAGAGGCATCTTTGTTGGCTGTGAAAGGATTCTGCAATGAAGAAAATAAAGCTTTCAGCAGAAAGGACCAAAGGAATCAATTTTGAATAGTGATACCCAACTTATACTATGTGACATATATAGAAAGGATAAGCAGAGAAAAGCCTTTTGTGGAGGCTGCTGCATTGTATAGCAAGGCTTGTCAAAGTTCTGTGATTCAAAGATCCAATGTCATCATCACAATTCACGGGGGGACACTTCAACATATGGAATAGGAAGAATAAATTACAAAGCATGAAACAATGGGTGTTTTGGGAAAGAATAAGCTTATCAGGGATGACAGCATTTGACTAGCAAGATATGTCATTGAAATGTGTCCATATGGTCTTTGTATCAAAACTTGGCAACATTGATTGGCATAACTAATGGTTATCAAAGGAGATATTATTATTCAAAAAAACAATGAAACATTGGATCATACATTTGAGTTGATCAGGAAGTGCTTTGGATTGTGGCTGTGATTAATTTTGAATAAAGCTTGTTGATTATCTTCATTTCAAACAATTAGCTCAGTATGTAGTGACAAACAAGCCCAATTTTCAGAACAATATGCAAGAGACACATGCTCTGGTTGAGGGAGCTTTTCAAAAAGTAGACAGGAGCAGAGATTGCTTTTGCTTACAGAAATTTTCACTTTTGAAAAAATTCAAGTTTTGGTTTTAATCAGAGCAAACAGCTTATGAGATAATGGCAAACAATTCAAAAAAGTGCAGGGAAAATCTGGTTGAGTGAAGAGGGCTTTGGGGAAATAACACATCAAGAATACAGGCAATTGAAGGGTAAAAATCAAGGGCCCCAGAAGAGAGATCCATTTGCCATTGTTCACTGCTACCCATGGCTACACTTAGGTGAGTTGTGAGTGGGAAGTCAAGAGTTCCTGGTTGATCACCACCCCACATTGGTGAAGCCCCCTGCAGTCATGAAAGGGCACACAGGAATTTTTTGGGGTGGTGAATCCAGATTTAAGAATTTCAACAAGCAAATGAAAAAAGATTCAGCAAAATTTCCAGGTGATGATTTGTTGTCTTATTCAAAAGCTCCATCCAACTTTCCAAACAAACCTGTTTCCCAAGAGTATTGATCTTCATGGAGAATCTGTAGTCATCCATATCATAACCTACCAAAGAAAAGCTGCTTTCAGAAGGGACAATGGCCAGGTGAGAATATTGTAAGCAATGCAGAAGCCAATAGCCTAGGGGTGGTGATGAATGAGGCTTGAGTGGTCAAGCAAGCTATGATGAAATCTTGTCTTAAAGCTGATGAACTGTGTGGACACTTGGAGTCTCATCAATCAGGTCTGAGTGGGACCCTATAAGCAATCATTGAGCTTCAGTTGCTTCAAATTGCTCTGTAATTCCTAGACAAGGGCATGCATTGTCAAGATGATTCTAAAGGTCCTTTCATAGTAAAATCATTGCACAAAAATCTTTGAGTTTGTTCCTGGGATCAAGAACAGCGGCTATGAGGTATATATAGTTGGTAATTGCCTTGTTCCTATACCAAGAAACTTTATTGTACATTGATCTCAAAGCACTTGGAGATCTGGTATTGTAGATGATGCATCCATAGCCCGCTCTTAGAAACAGTACCATCATTCGAAAGGGAACATTGGATAGATAAAGTGGTATTGACTTACTATCTGAGGGGTCTCATCATCTCCTCATAAGATAGAGCTGCAAGAGAGGATGGGAGTATTCTGGAGATTAAATTTTGGATGTCACAAGGTTCTCAAGTATAATCCATTCTACCTCACCAATGTGCATGTTAATATATTGAGTATCATTGTCAATCTTGTAGTCAATAACAGTTTTCATCCATAAGGCTTGGGAACAGAGATGAGAAAGTGAGTTTCAGAAAGTGACATTGAGTTCAAAGACCAATGCAAGAACATCTGTGTCAAGTGTTCATTGTCAACATTAATTTTCATCTTCACTACCACACTCTGCTCTACAGGACTAGCCCCTTGCATCTAGACTGAGTTGACATCCATGTGATGCTCCTGGAATATGTAGTCCCTCACGTGCAGCCCACTTGACTCAGCACAAATCAACAGCACACAATATGCTGAGATCATCACATCTTGACCATGTACCTAGGTCAAGCTTTGCACAATCATCCTTTGTCTCCTTGACTTGCTATCTTCACCTCCTTGTGTTCCAATCCCTACCTTACCCAATCAATTATATCTACAAATCCATCTATATATTATTTACCAGTACCACATGGGTTGACCTAGCCATCATATCATAAATCTCACAAATCAGATCAACTCCAAACGCTCACAGGACCACAAGTCCAAAAGGCCTTTATCCAATTCCACCACATATTAGATTTTCTTTGGAACTTGGGCAGTAAAAGATATTTACAGCCATTCCCAAAACAATTCATTTCTTTAAAACAGTGAAAGTGATTTGATCCCAAAGACCTTTGGTTAAAAAATGTTAATCACACTGTTGAAGAGTTCTCTGAAATTTGTCAAAGATAATCCTATTTCTCAATAAATCTACCATCAAACATGGAAAGGGACCACACACTAAAAAAACCCATATCATAAACAAAATCAATAAGGTATAACTTTAAGCTAATAGATATAGATCACCCTAGGATGTCCACATCAGTCCAACTTGACCTATGCCCTTCAGCCATATTCTTCAATTTCAAAAAACAAGTAATCATCAGCATAAACTTCCAAGATTCCTCTCATTGGTGCATAAACCAAACAATCATTGACTCTCAATTTCCTATATCCAATCAATTCATAAATACACAAACTTGAAAAAAATCTGATCCAACCAATCAACTTAAACAAATCTTTCATTTTCAAAGTCATTAAATCAATAAACATCTTAGACATAAATTTTACTAAAATTTTTGTACATTTCATTTCACTTCTTTTCTTATTAAACCTATCAAACCAAATACCTCATCATAATAGAATCATGAATCATGAATCATGAAGCATCAGTAGTACACAAACATTAACATATATGTATCATTCATAAAACTATTTAAAAATGATCAGAATTCAAAAAAAAAAAACCATAATGTTCAGACAGTTCATTGTGTGTCCATTGGACATCAACACAAAATAAACAAGGGTTTGATTACCTTAAAGAAGTTATCTCCGAAACTCACCACCAAACACCCCAAAATACAATCTTTGCTAGATTTAAATCCACTTAAAATCCACTTAAAAATTGAACTTTTTCATTTCTTCTTCAATCCTCAACATATAATCAAATGGTTGTATATTGTACTTCTTCATCTTCAAAACCTTATCACAAACCATGCTTTAGAAAAAAAACCAAAGCAATCATCATCTTTCAAAACTCCTAGGCTCCACCCGAAAGGAAAAAACAAAATTTTCTCATTCAATTGGTTTTTCTCATTCAACTTCTTTTTCAATTTCTGTTTCTTCTTCAAAACACACAAAAAGCTACATTTTTATTTATTCATATAAAGCAAGAGAAAAAAACTCAAAAGTCAAAAGTTAAAAACAAGTGTCCAAAAAACCAATGAAAGTTCAAAAACATTCGTGCAATAACATTCGTGCAGTAACATTTGTGCAAAAAGAAGTGCAAAAAAAGTGCAAAAAAGAAGTGCAAAAAAAGTGCAAAAAAAAGTGCAAAAAGACTTGCAAAGATGCAAAAAGTATAAAAATGTGCAAACAGTATGAAAAATTATAAAAATGTGCAAACAGTATGAAAAATTATAAAAGAAGCATGAAAGATTATGAAAAATTATAATAAAAACAGAATAAAAGCAAAAAAAAACAGAAATACCCTACCCAGTACGATTATATATATTTTATTCGAAAAAAACACAAAATGCAATTAAAATTTTTCAACAAAAAGAAAGAAAAAAAAGCAAAGAAAAAAAGAAGAAAAAGAAAAGACCTGTTTAAAAGCATGAAAGAATTGTCCAAAGATTTTATATATTTTCTCAACAATTCATCCATCAATTCACCTTACACCTCAAATTTCCATCATCTGTAATTCCTCAAGTTCCAAATCATCCAACCTAACCGGTAAATACCCATCTTCCTGACCCTGACCCATACGTTTTCCAATCCGTTTAGAATCCCCACCAATTCTCAAACTCTTTAACCAATTCCAACTCCAACGCTTCTTTTCACTCGATTCTTGATCATCAAACTTAATGGAATAAATCGGTCGTTTCCACCATCTAAGAGTTAAAGAAGAACAAACGACTGAAACGGATGAACAAGCCATGGCTGCACCTGCCATCATCGGATGTAAATGAATTCCCCATGGTAAAAAGAATCCCATAGCTAATGGAATTCCAATCAGATTATAAACACTTGCCCATAAGAAACTAATCAAAGAGAAAGAGACAAAAAATCAGTAAATTGACGCTTTTTTTCTTCAAAGAAGATTAAAGATACTCAACTTGAGACGGATTTGTCTAAACACTCTTCTAGAAAGATCAATTGCAGCCACTACATCTAATAAATTAGATTTCATTAAGATTATTTGAGCCGCTTCCATAGCAATATCAGTACCTGAACTCAAAGCGATTCCTAAATCCGAAATAGCAAGAGCAGGTGAATCATTAATTCCATCTCCTACCATAGCTACTTTCTTTCCTGATTTCTGTAATCTTTCAACAATCGATTTTTTTCCATTAGGTGATACGTTTGAATAAACTTCAGAAGGTGAGATTCCAATCGATTTGGCTATCGCATTGGCTGTTCTGCTTTGATCTCCTGTTACAATCGTCACTGACATTCCCATAAACCTAAAGGCTTCTATGGCTTGTGCTGCTTCAGGTTTGATGGTATCTGCTAATGATAAAATACAAATCGATGATCTATCGACAGTGACATGTATACAAGTATGTCCTTCTGATTCTTCATCAATCATAAATTTTTCTGATGCTTCATCTAATCTAATCGATTGTGTTCCTTTTGATTTATCATCTAATTCTTCATTCATGAATCCAAGACTACCAATTAAAAGGTCCAAGGTTTCCACCTTATCATCCTTCTTATCTGTTTCTGATAAATCAATCGTTACCTTACATCTCACACCTTTACCTGTCACGCTTTCAAACGAACCAACTTGAACCTTTGATGAAACTCGATCGATCCATCCTAAATGTTTCATTCCAAACCTAGTCACAGCGTTCGCCAAAGGATGTTCACTTTTTGACTCGGCAGCGGTAATAGCCTTGATGATCATCTTTTTCCTCTTATCGTCAATTTGCTGATGTGTGTTCCATGCAATTCCGACTACTTCTAATTTACCAACAGTAATGGTTCCAGTCTTATCGAGTATGATAGAGTCGATCCGATTGGCCGCTTCTAATGGCCCGGCACCTTTAATCAAAATTCCATTTTCAGCTCCTACTCCTGTTCCAACCATCACAGCCGTCGGAGTCGAAAGTCCAAGAGCACAAGGGCACGCTACTACAATAACTGAGATGCATAACTTTAAGCATGTCATGAATTTACCTCCACTACTACCGTTCCCATTTGAGTTCATGATGAATAAATGTTTCAATGGTGGTATATATTCAATCAACCTGGTGTTTGAAATAATCATCCATCCAATAAAAGTCAATACACCAAGAATCAAAACAGTGGGTACAAAGTATCCAGCAACAGTATCCGCAAAGGCTTGAATCGGAGCTTTCGAGGTTTGTGCTTCTTCTACTAATTTGACAATTTGAGATAAGGCGGTATCAGACCCAGCTCTAGTGACCAACATGTCAAAGGTTCCTGTCCCATTAACAGTTCCTCCAATGACATTATCACCGGTACATTTCGTCACTGGTACCACTTCTCCAGTGATCATACTCTCATCAACAGAGCTTTCACCCCGAACCACGGTACCATCAGCTGGAATCTTATCACCTGGTATAATTTTGAGTGTATCGCCTACTTCGATAAGTTCCGTAGGTAATTTTCGTTCAATAGTGCAAGATGAATCGGTGTAAAGGGTAGCAGAAGTCGGACTGAGAGAGATAAGTTTAGATAAAGCAGTAGAAGTTTGTCCTTTGGCTAAGTTTTCAAGGTATCGTCCAAACGTAACAAATGTGATGAGCATAGTACAAGTATCGAAGAAAGTGGTAGGATGGTAAGTGGCTTGAACAGATTTCAGTTTAATTAAGAGAGGTGATGATAAGAGAGCAACGGTTGAGAATAAGAAGGATGCTGTAGTGCCAATGACAACTAGAACATCCATCGTAGCTGATCGATGTTTAAGTGATTTGAAAGCCGATTTGTAAAACCTCTTGCCAATACCGAATTGAACTGGTAGAGTCAAGAAGAAACAAAGCCAATCTCCTAGATACCAACCATGTAGGAATACTTTGGGTTCGATGAGAAGGGCGCGGATCGGATTTGAGGGTGAAAGCATTGGGAAAACCATTTGAAGTAAAAAGACAGGGACAGCGAAGATGGCAGCTGAACGATATGCAGTCCTCCATTCTTTGACTTCTTTGGTCCGGGATAAAGATTGAAGTTGAATGGAATTTGATGCCATGTCTGATGAGCCTACGATTGGGTCATAACCTTCGCTGGAGATGTGGTCAACTACTGTCCGAAGTGGGAGAAGGGAGCGGATGTAGGTGATGGTTAAGGTCTCGGATGGAAGGTCTATTGTAGCAGAGGTGATACCGTTGAAAGCAAGGACTGTTTCCGTTAAAGCTATACTCAAATCAAAGAAGTGGTTTCACAAAACAAAGACTTTAGGTCAGTAGGATTGTCAATGAGAAAGCCAAAAATATGACGGGCTCTCGATCAAAACAGAGATCACTGAGAGAGAAAACCGAGACAGAAGACGAACCAGTAGCAGCCTGCTGAGTTTGTAAGCCATAAATATTGATGACCGACTTAGACTCAGACATCAATTTATCCGCTTTCTTTGAATCAAGGCCCTGAGAAGCTGAAGAGGAAGAGACTGAGACGATTTGAGCATCAAATCCTAAATCTTCAATTTCTGAAACAATATGTTCAGGAGTCCAAACTGAAGGAAGATATTGGATAGCAGCACTTTGAGCCAAAAGAGCCACAGAAACTTGCTGAATCCCATCCAATGAACCGATTTGTCGTTCGATAGTTGAAGAACAAGAAGCACAAGTCATTCCCAACACCTTGAGTTGTAAAGTATGAGGAAGATTTGTAGATTGAGAATTAGGGGTAACGGTGGGAACATCTTGAATCAATTCAGCATCAAAGCCTGTATCATCTATTGCTTCAATGAGTGATTGAGAAGACCAGAGAGTGGAATCATAATTGATGATTGCTTTTTCGGCCAAGAGAGCTACTGAGATTGAATGAATGCCAGGTTTGTTTGATAGATTAGATTCGATTGCTGAGACGCATGCGCCGCAGGTCATTCCTATCAAATTCAGAGTAAAAAGGATCATAATTAGTAAATTTGGATTGATAAGATCCAATTTGAAGATGATAAGGATAGGATTGATTGATTACCTGATATTCTGAGAGTACATTGAGAGCTTGAATTGTGATTGTTGTTGATAGTATTCGACATATTTTGAGGATTGAGGATTGAGGATTGATTGTAATGATGATAGAGATAGTAAGAAAGGATAAAAGTAAAGAGTAGATTATTAAAAGTGGTGAAGAGGAAGAGGCAGAAGTAGAAGAAGAATTGAATGAATGAATCGCATTTTTTTCTTGAAAAGTTTCTTGACCGGTTTTAAAGAAAGTCACTTTTGAATTGAAAAACCATCTCACTCTGTTCACTTAACAACCAAATTCGATAAAACCACACTCTTAACAACCACTCTGTATCTTCAATTTCAACTACAATCTTAATCATCACGTCAGATTACATTGTAACTCTATTTATATCTCTTTATCTCCCTTTATCTTCGCAGCATCACATCACATCAAATCAAATCAAATCAAATCAAATCGCTTATGCAATCAAAGCAAACAACCCCATCAATCCCACATCAAACCAAATCAAAATCTCTCTCTGTCATCACACCGCTTATGAGTCATCACCAGCACAGAGGATCATGATGATTTTCATCTACATACCGCATCTAAATTCCGCTTGACTCATCACAGCTTCAATCACGATTCACCAGCGAATCTCTTGAGGCAAATCGGCCAAAATCACTCAATTGATTTCATTCGGCTTTACGGAACGTTACTAAGATTTTTAAATCACTCAATCTATTTGCATCTCCTTTCCAAAATAATCACTCATGGCGCTTACACCATCATCTGCCGAATCAAAAGTCGTGTAAATCGGCCAAAAAGACTCAAGAGCAGATTTGTTGAAGATTGAGGAGTCGATTCAGTCAGAAGTCAGAACTACCCTTCTTGTCAAGTTTCAACCTTTTTTTGAGAATCATTTGCATTTGGTTTCCGATTTCCGATCTGTCTTTCCTAAAGGGAAATTATAGGAAATTATATCAATTCAAGCCTTAAGGGTTCTTGAAATACTTGATTGTTGAAGAAACGAATGAATCCTGAATCGGGTTCTAAAAGAGATTGAAATAGACTGCTCGATACGATTTCTCGATTCGAAATTTCAAAAAGTTGATTTTCGAGCCAAGGAGGTGTGTAAGGTCTTTTGGGGTTCAGACACGTCTTCTTTATAAGCTTTTATGGTCATCACCAATACATGGCAAAAGATACCCTCGACTTGACTAAACAATTAAACCATGTGTTAATTCATAAGGGTTATGTAGATTGTTCTCAAGATAGTAAGGAGGAGGGCGAAGGAAAAGGGGCTTTGATTCTTTGATTTTGGTTAAAGTCAAAGCTTGGCTTAAGAAGGAGAATCAAAGTAGAATGCAAAAATACGAAAGAATGGTCACTATACTTTTTTCGGTCATTTTCATCAACATGAAAGGGCTTAGAATTTCAAGAATTCAGGCAAAACGTTTAGTTGGTTTGTGTGAAACTTATTGGTTGATTCGTTGTCGATACCATTTTGAATGGATACAAATCGATCTCAAATCCAAGTTTGAAAGCGAGCAAAGAATAGTTTTTCGATAATAGCCATTACACATGTCAACCCCATTTGCGAACTTGGATTTAGATTCAAACCGTTTGTTTTGATCACATTTGTTCATCATTGATGGATTGAAGGAAACTTTGTTGAATTGATACAATTTCATTTTGAATTCATATGGGGTTCATCTCCGACTTTGAAAGTCAGTTAAGAATAAAATCTTATTGTATATGAAAAGAACCACGACAAATGTAAAACCTTGGGTTCAGAAACAACCCATTCTTTTTGGTTACAACTGTTCATTGTTTCAGTATTGGAGAATAGATTCTCACTTGATCATATTCTCTGAAGAGGGTTTAAAAGGTCGAAAACCAAAAGAATGAATACTTTCAAAGCTATAGTAAGAAAATGATACAAGTTTACAAAAAGAAAAAGAAAAAGAATGATACATATTTTGTAAGATATGGTACATAAGTTTTGATAAATGTTCATACTTTTTTTTAGTAAAAAAAATCGGTCTAATGTTTTTGTTTTACAAATCTTAAATGAAACAATAACAAAAACATTCAAAAAATGAAATCCGAAGAAGATCAAGGATTCTTTTATTGTAAAATTTGAGCAGATGGTTTACCTTTATTACTATCACCCATAATGTTTTCAATATAATATTGAATTCCATCCTTTCTAAAGTTATCTGGAACAATCTTTCCAGATTCAGTATCAGAGAATTCCATTAATTGAGCATTAGGTCCGTATTTTGGCCATTGAACTTTGACTCCTTTTGGATTGGGATCATTGGTATAAAGGAAGTTTAAGTAACGGGTTTGGATATCTGTACTTCTTCCTGCACTTGGTGCTCTTAAGGCACTCACGGTGTTTATACCTGAGTATGAACCTAGAGAAATGGTTGCAAAAAGGTATGTTTAGTATGATTTCTTGTAGAGTATTTCATGGATTATCTTGAACTTACCAAGGTATTTGGTTTGTTTTAATCCACGGTCAATGAACCCATAAACTGGCATAGAAGCCTGAACAGATTGTGAAAAGAATCTTCGAAGACCCTAGAAAATTATAACAAGTTGGTGTCAGGATCGCCATGAAGTTGTATGTACTAGGGTTGATGAAACTTCTTCTCACCTGGAAAGCAATATCACCAAATAGAGCTGCCATTTGTTTTGAGACAGAGTTCAATTGGTTTTGTAAACCGGTATTGAACGGTGAACCTTGGGCTGGATCAGAAGGATAAAGTTTTAAAAGTCCGGCGATATCACTAGGTGAAGCACCTGGAAGAAGGTGTTGTAACCCTAGAAAAAAATATCATTCGAACTGTTAACTCTTTGACTTGAACTTTAAGAGGTGATTTCAAAAAAGACTGACAAGGTGTGACACCTGTTTCATTGAAGATATGAGCGTCTTCAACCAAGGTATCTAATGTTCCAGAATCATCAGAAGCTCCTAAGATAATAGGTACCTTGGCCACTGAATAAATGGGGAAAATAGAATCAGAAATCAGGAAATGGATAACGAAACGAGCCAAAACAGTTAGGATGATCTACATACCTTTTCCGGCTTTTGCTAAATCTTGAACCGATCCTGTAAGAAACTTTCCATCTACATAAACGTGGAATGGTAAGGGATATCGAAGTTGAGAAAATATTCCAGGGAATGTATTGGCAGCAGCTCTGTTTGATTTCAAAAGAACCATTGAGGGTTTTTAGATTCAAAACATTAGGAAGGTAAAATGAGAAAGGTTGAATTGATTTGTTTGGAAAACGTACACTAATTTTTCAACTTTCACTTCTCGTAAACAAGCGAGTGATCCAGCTCCGACTGGGCACCCAGCTGCTTTAACAAATCTGTCATAGATTGCTTGACCGGCTGGCATTTCTGATAAACGGTGGATAAGAATGAGATGCTTGGTTAGGTTCAATTGACTGGTAAGTTAGGATGACGGTTGATGACTTACTAGGACTGGGGAGAGCAACGGCTCCTCCAAGGATGGCATTTTGGAATAATCCCTTGCTGTCACCGTCGTAAGCCACCAATTGGTGAGATACAGCCATGGATCCCACTAATATGAAGTTGTCAAAGATCCCAAGGTAAGTAATTTAACATCTTCAACGGAGCGAATGTGAGTGATTCCCCTTGAGGAAAAGATCAGTAACGTACAATTAGATCCATACAGAGTGACTCGTTTTGGATCACCTCCAAAGTTGGCGATATGTTTCTGTTAGACCAAAGTGAGCATTTATCAACGTCTTGAATAAATCTGATCATTTCAATGAAAATGAGAATATGTACCTGAACCCATTCCATGGCTAATCTTTGATCTTTCAATCCAAGATTACCAGCATCAGCAGCGGCCATCTCTTTGCCACCCAAGAACCCAAATGCCTGAATGGTTAAAGAGAAAAAAATTAAAACGGACTTCAAATTTAAATCAAACAAACTTTTTCTTACACTTGATCTCCAATTAGCTGAAACCCAGATAAATGGCTTTCCAGTCATTTTTCCACGAGCCATCAAACCTGCTGGGTTAACAGTTGATGAAGCGGATTGAGCTGTAGAATTGAAACAGTAATGAGCACTTGGAACATCTTGTGAGGTAAGAGGACAGCACAAAAACTCACAAATCCAAAAGATCACGGGCAATTTCTGATCCTTGGGTATTCCAGAAGGTCTGGTTACCTGTAAAACACCCGAATGCGTCAATGAATTGATGAGCTTGATTTGATGGAAAAGTTGATGCTTACGTCTAAGGTCAAACAGTCTTCTTGTCCTGCTCTGCTTTCTGTGGCTGTCGCTACACCTGGTGGAAGGGACTCTAAGACACCTATGATGGTTGCATTGAAGGCAGAAGGGTCTGAGCCGGCTAGAGGGTCAGTGGCGAGACATCCAGGTGAGATTTTCTGTCATTGAGGTTCATGGTTAGAAGTTGGTCAATCGAACTTCTTATGAAGAAAGTGGGATGTTTCTAGACTAACGGTGGCATCAAAGCTTGGATATTTCTTGGTGGGAGCAACAGGTGACGCGAAACGTCTGGCACCAAGAGGTGGTTCGGCCTAAATGAAGAAAAAATATATGAGGATCATCATTCAAAAGTTTTTGCTGAGTTTCGTTTTCTGACTTACATAGGGAATCGAATACCAAGTGTCTAATCCACCTTGTGTTTTTCCATTGAAGTCACCATAATCTAAAATGACGTGTGTTGCTCCTTTACCGTCGCCCGCAGCGGCTCCAGCGGCTGGTACTGGTGCCGCTACTGCAGCTTCCGCTCCTGAGGATCGTAACAACAACTGACATACAGCGATGAAAACGGGTGAGATGAACATGGCGATGAAAACAAGCAGATAAAAGGTAGGGTGTGCCGAAGAGACGTGTGTTGAAAAAGTGAGATGCTAGTATATGAACAAGTGATGACGAACGAAATGATAGTGGATGAAAAGCTGTTGATATGAAAATTTAGATAGCTTTGCCTCAGAGTATTTAAGCAATTTTTGATACCTTCCTTCGAGCTGCGTTGTACGATGGAATCGGTCCCATTCGAACATTCCTGTGGAATGGGGAGTTGCAGGGATTCGTTCACCAACAGGGTACTGTTGCTAGTCGATTGGAGATATCCTCATGTCTTGGGTCCATCGATTTTCACAGGACCTATTGCTGTTGTCCTGCGCCATGCTGGATTGATCACAAAAGGGTACCAGAATCTAGTGGCTTTCAAAGGGAAACATTCATCCCTATGTGGCTTACTACATTCTTTGCTCATGTCCATCCCATGAAGACTGAATGTTGCGTTTTTTTTGTATTTCTTTACTTGAGGTCCCTTATAGAACTGCACATCTATACCTGCAATTATTGGTTTGTACCCGCTCAGACCCGCTCCCAGTAAACACTCTCACTGTTGAAAAAAAGGATGTGTTTGGCTGTTTCAATGCGCAATTCAATTGTGGTGCATACATATGTGGTTGCTGGTTCACGGCGCAGTGCGAGGTTATGGGTGATGTCATAAGATTGGGTATGCAAGGAAAGTCTTTTTCATCCTTTTCCCTTCAAGGGATGACCGATCAGGTCATTCTTGTCGACACCCAGTGGCTTTTAAACCGTTGAATCTTATCGCGCTGGAATGATTTGGTTGTAGCGCTCCCTGAACCTTTCGGAGTCATGTTGCTTTTCGTATCTGTAACAAGGATAACGAAGGAAAACTCGGTAGACTCAGAAAGCACGACTCATATCCCTTTACCAAATCATATGACGCGTGGATTATTTGTCCAAAGCGAGTAAGATATTTTTTGCAGTTTTGTATGGCTTGATCTTGAACTTCATAATTCAGAGCCCAGGTTTTTGAGACGGGCTTTGGAATTTTTCTCGGGGTTGAGGCCCTAAAAAGTCAATCTTGTATTCTATAGGGCAGTTCACCTGTGAAAAAGCACTAAAACATAACTGAATTGAAGTCTTAGACGATGATAGTACTCACAGCCCCCAATCACAAGTCACTGGCAGGCCAGTGCCTCCCACCGACCCTAGCAAGTTATGAGAAAGTTATGAGAAAGTTATGAAATGGATATCAAATGGATAACATCCATTGATTGAGAATTTGTTGAGAAGTGGTTGGGAGACCACCAAAATTGAGATGATGTCATACAGCATCATAAACCTGTACAAACCTGCTCCTGTATCTCCCCACCAAGAATATATAGTTTATTACAGCCCTTTGCATAATTGATGACTTTGAAGAAAAAAAAACCTCGAGTTTTCAAATAAAAAACCTTGAGTTTTTTCAAAAAGTAACCGAGTTGTGTGAAAAAGCTGCTGAGTTTTTCAAAAAGTCAGTGAGTTTTTTTTTGGAAACCTGGCTCAGTAATTCCAAAAGAGAAAGAGCTCGCTCAGTTTTTGAAAAACTGAATGAATTTTTGAAAAACTCGATGAATTTTTGAAAAACTTGATGAGTTTTTGAAAAAAAACTCACAGGTTTTTTTTGAAAACTCAAGCGTTTTCTTTTTTTCCAAAGTCATCAATTCTGCAAAGGGCTGTAACCTTTGTGACATAAATTGACTGAGTTATTGAGGTTTGAAAAAAAAATCACGGACAAAAAATACTATTTTTGTACTATACCTAAGAATTGATTCTGGAATATATTCCAGCTTCATCAATATACATACACAAAAAAATTGATATTCCTTTTCAAAACATGTTTCTCCACATTTTTGTCCCCTAAAGCCTTCCTGTATGGGCAGTATTTCTACATGTAATTCCTGAATGTGTCTGCAAGTTTGATTTTCTGAAGTTCTTTGCCCCAAGAAAAAATTTGAGGGAACATATTGCCAAAATCATTCTGAATTTGATTGATGTGCATGTAGATGGTATTTGACAAAAATTTCTGCCATAAACTTTGCCATATTCTGCCTAGAAACAAAGAATCAATCAAATTGTTGACTGCTCATGTACACACCACAATTACATATAGAAATACTGCCCATACAGGAAGGTTCTAGGGGACAAAAATGTGGACAAACATGTTTTCAAAAGGAATATCAATTTTTTTGTGTATGTATATTGATGAAGCTGGAAGATATTCCAGAATCAATTCTTAGGTATAGTACAAAAATAGTATTTTTTGTCCGTGATTTTTTTTCAAACCTCAATAACTCAGTCAATTTATGTCACAAAGGTTAATAAACTATATATTCTTGGTGGGGAAATACAGGAGCAGGTTTGTACAGGTTTATGATGTTGTATGACATCATCTCAATTTTGGTGGTATGAGATATTTTGCTGGTAACTGACCCAAAACATCTTGATAGCAGATGGATGTTATGCTGAAAACCAATTGAAGTTTTGTTGAAAACATTTTGGAGACATCGGATGTACTGGCCTGCCAGTGACCAGTAGTTGGGGGCTGTGACTTTGGGTTATCTTATCTTATATTTAAATCCTTTTTCATAGTTATCTATTCGTCTCTTATGATTGTTATCTCGTCTCATATATGATGATATCATACTGACATCATATGCTGTGAATGCTGTGTCCTTGTACGTGATGTGTTTGGTATATAAAGAGGTCCTATTCTTACTCATTGTACTTTCCCTTTTTCCTTACCGATTTCTACTCATCACTTCGAGCAGGTTTGTTCTTGCTCGTCATCGGTCACAGAGATAGTAATCTCTTCTAGTGACTTACTAGAGACCAGGCGCACTTTGGGCCAAAACTCGTGCGTTGTCACTAACTTTTCCACTTCAAAAGTAGATTTTGACGTTGTGATCGGCGAGGATCAGCAAAACCTCCCTGCAGAGCGCGAGTGAAATGCGACAGGATGTCACTGGGTTCCCTATCTAAAACCATGCTCGATGTTTGCAATGTTACAATGGATATAACCGTGAATGCTGAGCTTGTAGAGCTTGTGGCATGTTAAGTGGTAATAAGGGGGCTCAAGTCAAAATATTTGCCGCCTTTTCTTAAAAAATCGGGGAAAGTTTTTTACGGTACCGTGCTGTAAAAACTTTTCCCAATTCATAAAAAAGGACCAAAAAATTCTTTCGGATCTGCTTCTGAGCAGTAAATTGACGCAAATTTGCTCCGGAAAAAAATTTGGGATGTTGTATAACATTTCCCAATTTCATAAAATTTTGCGTAAATTTTATGAAATTGGGAAAAGTTTTTTACCATAAAAGTTGTGAAAATTTTTGACTTGAGCCCCCCTAATATCTTTGCTCAAACTCATCCCAATCCCTATTCATCGACATCTCTGATAGTCAACGCACAAGATTTAATTAAGGGTATGTTTGGTAGCGATTATTTTCGGCGATTATTTTGAATAATAGGGGGGCTCAAGTCAAATTTTTTTACAACTTCTGTCGTAAAAAACATTTCCCAAATTCATAAAATTTACGCAAAATTTTATGAATTTGGGAAACGTTATACGACGTCCCAAATTATTTTAAGCCGTAAATTTGCGTAAATTTACGCTCAGAAGGAGATCCGAGCTGGTCCTTCGGGTACCCAGAGTTGAAATGAGATAAGATGGGTCTCTTGACCATCATCTTCCTTGACCACCTTCCCTCTTGACCACTTCACGAGCCATCTGTTTTATACTTGTCTCAGAAAATCAACCAAAGATGGTTCGACACAGCCTAGCCGAGATCAACCAGCAATGTACTGAGCTACTTCACCTCGCCCCTGGAACACCTATAACCCAATATCATATTCGAAAAACTAAACAGATCATGAAAGAAATTGTCGCAAATGAGAATGAACAAGCAACTGCAGATCCAAGTAGTACCAGTCAACCTACTCCGAAACCTAGCACGATTCCGAAGAGACAAACTACTGTCTTGGCCAGTACTAGTCGACCTACTCCAAAACCTAGCACGATTCCGAAGAAACAAACTACTGTTGTCTTGGCCAGTACTAGTCGACCTACTCCAAAACCTAGCACGATTCCGAAGAAACAAACCAATGCGGTTGACCTAAGTCTATCACAGCCAACCCCGTCAAACTATAGCGCAAGATTTGATCGAGAAGATCTCGAGTTTGTACTTGACCGTATCTCAAACGAGTCTAATCAAAGAAATCTCATGGGTGCTGGGTCAAAAACAAAAGTGGGAGGTTTAAGTCGCAAGGCACACTGGAATATCTTTGCTACTCTAGTCAATAGCTCACATAATGATCGAATTCGAGCAAACGGTAGACATTCTTCAAACAAGCTATCACTTGATGGTAGTGCACTTGGCAAACGGTGGGGTACAATCAAAACTAAATACATTGAAACTCGAAATTACTGGGACAGGAACACTGGTGAGGGTTTAACTAAGAAGGACTTACTTGATGGTTATGTTACAATTGAAATAAAACAAGAAAGTCAGTGTCCAATGTTCTTTAGATTGAACGAAATATTTGGTGAAAAGGTGAACGTGGCTCCGGGTGCAATCCGCAATAGCATGGATTTAGACGCGGGCTTGGATGATGAGGACTCTGAGGAATCATCTGAACATGAAGATGAAAACATATTGTCATCAACTGAAATCTTGAGAAAGGCAGCACGTATTGAAGAGCTCGAAGATGTTGAAGATGAGATCAAATCGCCTGTACCCTCTTTGAAGGAATTTGATGTTGAAGACGATGAAACTCAACAACACCCCGATAACCTTCAAGACTTCTTACACGCCAATTCACCTGACTTTTCAAATGAGATCAAGGAGCCAATTTACATACAGCCTGATCAACAAGCTCTACCTCCTCGCCAAAGCATCAAGCGTAAGGCCAAATTACAATCCCCGATTGATCTTTCAGAGGAAGAAATCGAAGAAGAACCTGACCTACAGTCTCGATCCACTCCAAAACCGAAAACCCGAAAAACTGAAAAGGCTTCAAAGGCTTCAAAGGCTTCAAAGGCTGTTGCAGATCAACCATTAAAACCCTTGCCACCCATGAATGAAGATGATGTTCGACGTAAGAAGCCAGTGGCGAATGCAATGATGCAGGCTCAAACATTGACAATGCAATTTTATAATGAAAAGATGAAAGAAAAAGAAGAAAAAGAAGAACTTAAAGAAAAACAGAAAATCGTTTGGGAAAGAGAGAAATTTGACTTGGAAACCGCCCGGATGGCTCAGATGAAGCAAGATGACTTGGAACGCGAAGCTCGGGTTGCTGAAGCTCAATGTGATCGTGATTTGAAGCTTGCTTCAGCTAAATCAGCTGAAGACGAAAGAAGAGAATGACGAGAGGCAGTAAAGGAGTGTTGTAAAGATGGGATGTCAATTGAAGATACTAAGGCATACATTGAATTGATGTTTCCTACCACTTGATAGATCAGCCAAAGTAAGTTCTTATTCTACAGATTTGACTTTGATGCACATTTGTCTGACAATCACATCTCTTTTGTGATCATCATCAGGCTTTACTCTTATCCTAAAATCCGGTCCCTCAATTATAGCAGAACAAAATTATTATGTAAATTAGAAATTCGAGATTTCACCACAAAGAAAAAGCCTCGTTCAAAAATGAGCAAGCAAATTTTAATTCAGCAGTATTTGTTACTCAACCAAGCAAAATGTATTGTATGACAGTCTGATTTCTTTTGTATGTCTTCAAAGCTAGAGACTTGTAGATTTGATTCAAAAACGATTTGTAATTTTTTCTATGCAAATGAACATTTCTTAGTTGGTTTGGAGGTAATCATACTATGTATTTCTTTTTGTTAGTTTTTGATATTGACAAAAAGTAATCAATAAATGACACAATGATTATTAAAAGATGCGAGTCCAAACATAACAAAAAAGTATACAAAGCTTAAGTGGAGTTTGTTGAGTCAAACAGAAACAATAAGATGTACACTATAATTTTTCTGTGTTGATCAGATACACCAGTATTTGAAAATAAAACACTATAATTCATTCACTATCATTAAAAGCTACAGCATAATCACGCACAAGTTCTCTTCTTAGATTACCAGCATCACTATTTTCTGCCCCTATATCAACATCTAAACGCATCACTGCCATCTCATCAATTTGTTCTTTGGTGTCATCTTGATACTCTTCTTCCCAAGCATCCCCTAATTGAGCTAACATGTTATGAAGTAAGATACAGACATGAATCCAGTCGAGAAAGAACTCCATATCTTCTTTTACATTCAATTGCAATCGCATGTCTTGCAATGATGCAAACCGACCTTTCAAGATTCCAATGGAGTGCTCGTTTCTCACCCGAGCCTGTGCTGCGTAGAGGTTGAATTCAGAGTTTCGTGGGACATCTGCTGCATTGCCTTTGTAAGTTGAAACAAGTGTATTGCTGATTTGGTACGCGGAGTCAGCTAAAATGTATTGATCTAAAATGAATCAATTGTCAGTACTGTGAAAGGAAATAAAAGACAAAGTGAAGATGTGTAAATCAAGTTCTTACCTGTGCTCAACCATTGATTGGGATTCTTGTAAAGGCTCATAAGTGAGTACATGCAATTGTCATGACATGAGCCAGGCCACCCCGTGTAAAAAGCTGTGATTTGACGGTCACAATCACAAACAACCTGACAGTTGATCGAGTATCGTTTCTTTCGATCAAAAAATGTTTCACCGTTGTAACCAGGTCTTCGATACATAGGGAAGGTTGTTCCATCAATGAATCCAACACATCCAGGGAAACCTTCAAGTGCCATGACTTGGGAGATTTCCTGGCGTCGTTCGGGACCGGGCCATTGGAGGTAATGAGCACATTTTTCTTTGATGGCCAACAGGCATCTACGAGTACAATTGATGATACCGCCAATCGATGACTTGAAATTTCGAGCAAAGCGTCCAATGGAAGCTCCATTCCCACAACTTCCTAAGCGTTCCAAGGTGATGGCTAGTTGTTTATTGATTGGTGGTTGAGGATTATTGGTGGGTGATATGAAGATAGGATGGGTTGATATCTTTTCAAGCAGCGTATCAAAGCCACCTCGGGTAGTTCTCATAGCTTGCCGAAACTCAGTCCGACGTGAGCGAAGCAGATCGTTGATGTTGAAGGGAGTATCATAAGGAATGCGATGGCGTGCTTCATGATAGCGTAAGTCATGAAGTACTTGAAGTAGAGTCTTCAGCTCGTCTCGTTCATTGAATAAGATATTGAATAGCTCGGCTGATTCTTGATCATCTTTGTATAAGATCATACCCATCGATGGTATGATTGGAGCTCCCAGGAAGAGTTCTTGCATAAGGGCTTCATCGGCTAGGAATTTTGTAGTTTGGTAGAGGTGGGTAATTTCTTCGATTGTTTGTTGATGCTGTGAAACCCGAACCATGGTGAAGTGTCCAATGTGAACAAAACAAAAAGATCGGAAGAAAATTGGTTTTATGACTGAGATTTGAGAAGCGGTAAAGAGATTTTTACGGCCCTTTTTTACGAATTGGGAAAAGTTTTTACGGTACCGTAACGTAAAAAACTTTCCCCAATTTTTTACGAAAGGGCCGTAAAAACTTTGACTTGAGCCCCCTTAATAGCGATTATTTTGCAAAATAATCGCTGTTAAAAAAAGACGTTTGGGACCACTTATGGTACCCAGAAATAAACTCCTTCCCCGTCCCAAAAGGAGTTTAAAACGGGACTTTGGATAAACGCCAAAAGGGAGTTTATCCGTGCAATAAACTCCCTTTTGTACTTGACACAATCTCATCTCGAAAGACTTCAACCCTCCTCAATCGATCCAATATGTATTCACTTCATAAGATGCTGGTTCTTTGACTCAATCAACATCTTCAACACTACACCATCATACTCAAGACTCACAAGCCAATCTTTGCTTCTACTCTTTGCTTTCTGTGTAAAAAGTTATATCTATTGTGATTGTACAAATGAAATCTTGAAAACCAATTTTGATTGAAGGAACGAGTTATCGATCGTTCAATTTCCAGTCAATTTTGCAATTTCTATAAATCGGTCAAGTTTAAATCAATTTTTCAAAACCAACCAATCATTCAACTTCATTCTATCAATCTCCATCAATTGTTGAACTTCAAAAAATCTCAAAACAAATCACTCTTGAAAGATGAGATAAATAGGAAGTGGTGGAGAGTGTTGAATTGGGTGGGACATGTTTCTGTTATCGCGAGTGTGTTTGGGCAAAAGATTGTTGGATGGGGACAAAGGTCGTATCATATGATCATTGCTTGTATCGGAAATCCCCAGAGGATATCCATATGGGTAGATGCGAAGTGGTAGAATGTGAAGTGAGCTGAGCTGAGCTGAGAAACCTTCAAAGAGAGTTGACTACATATAGATACGTCTGGTTGGGATTTTCAACCAAACGTGATTTTCTTCAATGTACCCTAAACGGAGTTTATTTGATGAAAAATCAATTTGAACAATAAACTCATTTGCCCCGGGGCGATGTACCTGGGGTCAAACGGAGTTTACAATTTGTAATCGCAACCAAACGTACCCTAAGCAAATACTTCAGATTATGGATCGCTATAGCTTGATACCCACATAATTATGACTGAGGAAGGAAGAAAGGATGAACGATCCTTGTAGGTATCCTTATATTCCATAAGCACACCTTTCACAGAAATCCTCTTGCCTCCAGTAATGGATGTACTTGAAAACCCATAAATTATATCTTTGATCTCACCTTACCAAACCTGTGCAAATCATCCTCAAGGGAAAGATGCACAGATTAAATCAGTCTCAAAAGTGCCGAAACGTAAAGGTTAGCGTAGAAAACCATCCAATTGCAACTGGATTAAGGCAGTGAGTTACATCAAAGACCCATAGTATATGTCTGCTTTATCACAAGCCTCACTGAACCTATGTGAGGCTCGACAATCAAAACTCATTTATCTTTCCCAAACGATGTCTGAAAGTGGATTATCAGCCACTTCTGAGAAGATGGCTCAAAAACCCGATCAAAACAAGCCCCCTAACGGTACGTTAGTGACGACAACAACCGGGAATCTGCGCCTGGTCTCTACTAGAGTTCCTCTCAGGTTTGTTCTTGCTTGTCATTGGTCACAGAGATAGTAATCTCTTCTAGTAACTTACTAGAGTTCCTCTCAGACTTATAGGTATCTCGCCATTAACTGTGCCTATGGTAAGATGCTGCTTATGGTTCTTCAAAGTTTGAAAAACTCTGAGAAAGCCCTACCTGAGAGCACATTTATGGCAAAACATAAGTAGGAATTCCGTAATTTTACAGTGCACGGAAGACAAGACACTATGAGAAGAGTGACAGACTTGAAGCCTTTGAGGAACAAGTTGCCTTCAACCACACCTTGACTCCTAGACCAACCATGTGGTAGCATTCTGTCCACTTGGCAACATACTTCAGTCAATTGATTGAGATACTGATAAAAATATCTCACAAGAAATTGGCAGTGCCTCAAGCAAATACAATATGAAAACAACAATTTTGCCTATATAGGGACAAAAGAAGTGCACATGCAATAGTTTGATATTGGTTCTAATGCTCAGGGGTTAATTTCAATTGTATGTTGGGCAAATTGAAACAGAAGAAGTTCAGATAGGTGGATTATGTATTTGATTAGAGCAGAATCTGGTGAATCCAAATAACCTTCAAGCAAGTGCGCAAGAATTGGCATGGCTAATGTATTCTTAACATAACAGTTTTGGTCACAATTTTTTAGTTTGATCATGGAATACTTGAATTGATAAATTTCAAAAAGAAACAGGAATCTTAATAATAGCATGGCACTATATACAAATGAGAATCAAACTCCATATGCACTATTGCAATAATGGAAATATTGATTGGGTAATGAAGAAACAATTATTTACAACAGGCAGATAAAAAAGCAAGAGGATATGATAAAAACAAAAAAAGGTAAGATGTGTTGATCATGAAATGCTAACTTTGAGTAGAGATGGAACAAAAGTTCATGTAGATGCCTCCAAGACTGACCAGGTTAAATATGACTTTTAATTAATTGCTACTGAGAACAGATGTGACATATGTGAATATCCCATTGAGGGAAATCATGTACACATACTGAATCAAAGACAAAAGAGTACTGCAAGAGATGTATGCCAAAGATGAGCATTGTCTTCAAAGGCAACATCAATCAGATTTAGTTGTAAGGACTTACTATAATGCTGGAGAGTTTATTGTCCTACATGAGGAGTTCTTTCTCCCCATAAAACAAATTACTTGTCATTTGTGGAAAGATGTTATCTTTTGAAAGGTAGGCTGTCTTACTTCCCTCACAGATTCACACCCCACCAACATATTTACCTCAATTATTTTTCAAAAATCTACATTGGCAGTGGCAGTGGCATTCATTTTGTTGATTTTGTCTAGCCATGAGCACATTAGCTTACATTCCAGCCTTTTGCTTGAATTTTATAGGTGCCTAATTTGTGTCCATAAAAATGTTTACTGAACAAGACAGTAAAGTCAATACACAGACAAATTTGATACCAGGATGAACATATAATTCTCCCCAATAGTTTAGATGAGTAAGAGATCTACTCCTTATCTTTAAAAACTTCATCTTGCCTTCACCTTTTCAAATATAGCAGTTGAACATTTCACTATCTACCCACCCAGTCAGGAGACCCACAACCTACCCCCCTCTTCATATCAAATGTATCAGAGACATGATTGAGTTACATATCAAAAGGCCTTGTAAGCTGTCTCATTGGCCATAGGTTAGCTAGTTTATCTCAAGATTCATGTCTGTTCTTAAGCCGGTGTCACAACACTTCAAAAATTGCCCACAAAAGTCAGAAAGCCAACAGAATGAAAAGAACACCAGAGAGAAACAGAAGACTAGAAATTTCAACATCCAACCATACCTACTTCAACACTCAACAGTCAGAAAGCCTGTGGAAGGCAAAGAACACCAGAGAAAAACAGAAGACTAGAAAAGATGCCCAAAGAAGAAACAGAAAAACTGAAGGAGAACATATCTAAACTGGCCACTCCATCCAACCTATCATATTACATAACACTCCTGTCACCAACTTGTCACTAACCCCTCTTGCAAAACAGTTGCCTTGATCTCACCTAGAACACAAGCACACAACCCAAGATTTGCCCAAAATACTATCACAATGTTTTACAAAGGCAATCAGATTGAGTTCAAAAAGTAAAGATCAGATATTGAATGATTTTAAAGCAATTGTGATCACAGTGTTTACATAAACATAAACATTTGAATCACCTTACAATTTGGCAGATTCCATTCTGAAGTCATAAGCTTGAACAGTCATGGTTTCATCAGTAAATGAGGAGGCCACTTTTGATCCTTTGTGAAAATTTTTCAAGATGGCAAGTTTCTTTCAGAAGTGTTAGGGCAAGAGAAGCTGCTAGAGCTAGCTGTATGTATGTGGTTGTTTCAAAGGCAAATTATATGCATACTGTGAGGGGTTCAAGGCCTGGTCAATTTTTTGTTTTTTTAAAAACCTGGGCAAGTGTCCAAATAATCTCTGTCTTTAAAATTATATGTTTGTTTCATATCAAAATTACAAAGGTATTCTATGTATAATAGGCCATCGACTCCAAGGGGCCACACAGGTGTGAGGTACATGTATGTAGCTTACCTTACAATCCTTTACAATCACATCATCATAGTATGCTCATCCACAGCAACTCATACAATCATGACAACACATTCACACAATTTTGTGCCACGTTCCATGAGCATACCACACAATGTCCACTTACATACCACACTTTCCTCAGATGAGGATGAATTCAAGGTTGTCTGAAGCTATTATTGAAGGCATACATCACTACAAGGATCATGATGAAGGATGGTGTAAATGGGAAATAAAGAGCAGTGAAATTGCACAAGTCAATGGGTATTTCTTGTTAAGAAGTTTGATGTGTAATGGCATACTGTGTGTACACTCAAAATGGCAGCAAGGAATTTCAGTGGGGCTAGACCAGAACACATGGCAAGTGGTCATTTTTTTTTCTTGAATTACCTTCCTTTATTTTATTTAGCTAGATTCCTGTGCAGTCCCCTCAAAGTGATTTACATCATCACTATTTGGGATTTGCTCTCTGTGACCTTTTGAAAAAATAACTTCAGACAATCTCAAAACCTAAGTCTTTCACCAGATAAAACATGGAATTCAGCTGTAAGACGTCAAGGTTATTGGGAGTTGATGTTGCTTGGAGCTTTGATCATTAATGGACAGTGTTATAAACTCGTAGTCCTTGTGAAACTTGAAGTAGGTTTCAAGCTCACTAACTTCTTTTTGAAGAGTTGCAATAAGCAAGTCCACAATGGCTTCTTATTGGTTTATCAAAACAAATAGGTTTGAGGAATTTTTTTTAGAAAAATGTCAAAGACATATATTTGAGTTTTTCTTGGTGCGGAGGAAAAACAGATTTTGCTACAGTTCATTTTCCCTAAAAAAATGACATGGTGAAACTAGGTTACCAAAAAGGTGCCTCAAACCTAGTTTTTTTGAGTAACCTAATTTGCAGAATAGAGGACAAGCAGTATTACCACTAACCAAACTAAGTGCCTTTTGGCAAAATAGATTGTCAAGAGAGGGTTATAGCTCATCCACAGATTTTGGTGTGTGAGCCTCCAAAGGTCTGGCTGAGGCATTTTTCAATCCCACTTACAACCTTCCCTTGGAACCAAGAAATGCCATATCCCTTGGCTCATCCTAGATTCCCTCCCGCTGGTATCTCCCTCTTACTCTAACACCAGATGGCTACCAAGGTCACAAAGCTCATGTTGTTGAGAATATTCATCATTTGTAACTAGTTGTGTGGGCAATACTCCCAAATGCTCTTTTGATCTTGTTGCTTGAGTATAAACATTCATGATTATTGCCTAAACTTTTAGACCTGTCAAGAACTTGCAGCAGCCACACTGGAAGTTTACAGAAGACACAATCTTTTCAAGTGATGTTTTGATCTTATTCCTGAGGCTGAATGTCTATCTGGAAAAACTGAGTGTATTTAGGATGAACCAAGGAGGGATGCATTTGGTATTACAAAGAGATATTGATATTTTGAAATGAAAAACACCTTAGTCAAACCCCCACAGGCTCACACACCAAAATCTGTGGAAAAGTGAACACGAGGGACTTAGTTAGGCTAGTTAGTAGTGTCAAGTCGCACAAAAAGTGGAGGGCTGCTGCCCCAGGGGACTGTGGGAAACAAGAGGTCACCTTGAGACAAGCTGGGAAGCCTACACATAGCAAACAAGACCCGGATGCGACTCTCTTCAATCAGGCTTCCCACTCAATGATTGCCACGGTGTGCGACTGTCACTCATGAAGGGTCTGTTGTATAACAGTCGGGTGGAAGACATAAAGCCAATAGTTGCAAGTGCTCACACTGGGAAAATGTAGTATTTTTCCCAAGTGAAAAATGATTGACCTGAAGGACAAAAAAAATTGAAAAAGGTGGAATTCTGCATTCATTCTGCATGTGCATTAACACTGCATTTTTCTGCATTGATGCTGCATTTTTTTTCATTAATGGTGCATTAATGGTGCATTTTTATGCATTAACATAGCATTTTTAATTATTTTTGACATTAATTCTAATCATTTTGCATAGCCGAAAAATACTACATCTGTGCAGTGTCAGTAAGAAAATTACACAAGTTTACAAAAAAATGGAACAACAGATGTGTAATAGACAATTTTTGATGAATGGGAAAAAATTGAATGTGGTTTTGCAAATCGCAAGAAATGAGTGACAAAAGAAAAGACGAAAATCATATTGAAACAAAATCTGAAATCAAAAGGTTTATTGTAAAAGTTGAGCTGATGGTTTTCCTTTAGTACTATCACCCATAATGTTTTCAATGTAATATTGAATTCCTTCTTTTCTAAAGTTATCAGGGACGATCTTTCCAGATTCAGTATCAGAGAATTCCATTAATTGAGCAGTAGGCCCGTATTTTGGCCATTGAACTTTGACTCCTGTGGGATTGGGGTTACTGGTGTAAACAAAGTTCAAGTAACGGGTTTGGATATCCGCACTTCTTCCAGCAGCTGGGGCTTTCAAGGCGCTGACGGTGTTCACACCGGAGTATGAACCTGAAAAAGCAGTCACAAGTGAATCTTAGTACACGTTCCAGTATCTCAAGTCAATGAGTTGTCAACGTACCGAGGTATTTAGTTTGTTTCAATCCACGGTCAATGAACCCATAGACTGGAATAGATGCCTGAACGGATTGCGAGAAAAAGCGTCGGAGACCCTAGATGGTAAAAAAATACATGTCAGTGTTGTAATAAAGCTTTACTATGTATGATAAACGAATTCTCACTTGGTAAGCGATATCACCGAATAGAGCTGCCATTTGCTTTGAGACGGGGTTCAGTTGGTTTTGTAAACCGGTGTTGAAAGGTGAACCTTGAGCTGGATCAGAAGGATAAAGTTTCAAAAGGTCGGTGATCTCATGTGGTGCAGCACCAGGAAGAAGTTGTTTTAACCCTAGAAAAAAACATCACGCGAAATTCTTAGTCCATCATATCGCAAACTGGAAATTGATCATGGTAAAAGACTCACAAGGTGCAACACCAGTGTCATTGAAGATATGAGCAGCTTCAACCAAGGTATCTAAAGTTCCAGAATCATCAGATGATCCTAAGATGATAGGAACCTTGGCCACTAGAACGAAAAGAGATGCAAAGTTAGAAAGGAGTAATATAATAATAACAACAATAGTTTAGATCATTATACCTTTGCCTGCTTTTGCTAAATCTTGAACTGATCCTGTAAGGAACTTTCCATCTACATAAACGTGAAATGGTAAAGGATATCGAAGTCGGGAAAAGATTCCAGGGAAAGTATTGGCTGCCTCTCTATTTTCATGTCATGAGATCGAGTTATTTTCAAAAGAAAGAGTCAATGCGCTGAAATGAGTGAGAATGGCTTGATTCGTTTGAAAAACTTACACTAATTTCTCAGCTTTAACTTCACGTAAGCAAGCGAGTGATCCTGCTCCGACTGGGCACCCGGCTGCTTTGACAAATTTGTCGTAGATTGCTTGACCCGTTCCTATTTCTGATTGATGGTCAATAGGAATGTTGTTAATTCGTTTCAAGCGACTTTTAGATCGAGAGCAGTGTTGATGACTCACTAGGACTAGGGAGAGCAACGGCTCCTCCAAGGATCGCATTCTGGAACAATCCCTTACTGGCACCATCGTAGGCTACCAATTGGTGAGATACAGCCATCGATCCCACTGATGCCAGAAGTTCAGAGGTCGTAAGGAATATCTCCAACGTCAGTGATCGCGAGTAATACTCCTCTAGTAAGAGATCAGAAACGTACAGTTGGATCCATATAGAGTAACCCGTTTGGGATCCCCTCCAAAGTTGGCGATATGTTTCTGTTAGAAACAAGTTAGTTTTCTCTATCAACGCCATATCTTTGATGTCAAATCAATATTTAATGAGAGTATGTACCTGAACCCATTCCATGGCCAATCTTTGATCTTTCAATCCAAGATTACCAGCATCAGCAGCGGCGATCTCTTTCCCGCCCAAGAACCCGAATGCCTTGATACGGGAAGAAAATACTTAATTTGTTTTCATATACAGATCAAAGAAAAAGGTTCTTACACTTGATCTCCAATTGGCTGATACCCAGATGAATGGTTTTCCAGTCATCTTTCCACGGGCCATCAAACCTGCTGGGTTGACTGATCCCGAAGAGGATTGTGCTGAGGAATTGAGAAGATGATGAGCACTTGAAAATTCCTTCAAGAAATCCAGATTTATAAGATCAAAGACTCACAAATCCAAAAGATAACAGGTAGTTTCTGATCCTTGGCTACACCAGAAGGCCTGGTCACCTGTAAAACACCCGAATGCGTCAATGAAATGAGGAGCTTGATACGATGGAAAAGTTGATGCTTACGTCTAAGGTCAAACAGTCTTCTTGACCAGGTCTGGAATCCGTGGCTGATTGTACGCCTGCAGGAAGGGACTCTAAGACGCCAATGATGGTTGCGTTGAAGGCAGAGGGATCTGAACCGGCTAAAGGATCAGTTGTGAGACATCCGGGTGATATTTTCTGTGATTGAGGGTTATGAGTGGAAGTCAGATTATTGGACTTTCTAAAAAAATGCATGGTTTTCAAACTAACAGTGGCATCAAAATTTGGATATTTCTTAGTAGGAGCAACAGGAGACGCGAAACGCCTGGCGCCAAGGGGTGGTTCGGCCTAAATGAAATAAATAAATAGATGAGTATCATCATTGGAGAGCTTTTGGTGATTTTGAGTATTTTACGTACATAGGGAATGGAATTCCAAGTGTCTAATCCACCTTGTGTTTTTCCATTAAAGTCACCATAATCCAGAACGACGTGTGTTGCTCCTTTACCGCCGGCCACAGCGCCTGCAGCAGCTGATGCTGCCGGTTCCTTTGCCACTGCAGCAGCTTCCGCTCCAGAAGATCGTAACAACAACTGACATACAGCGATGATGACGGGTGATATGAACATGATTGAAAAGAAGGATAAAAAGTGCGGTTTGGCGAAGACAGTTGTATTGAAAAAGTAAGATGCTAAAGGAAATATGAACAAGTAATTAAGCAAGGAATGATAGTAGATGAACAGATGAAGAGAAGGTGTACACCATTAGGCAGCTTTTCCCCGGGGTATTTGAGCAATTTCTAATATCCTCCTTTCGAGCTGCGTTGTAGGTAATCACTTTGATCCGAACGTATTTGTTGAACGAGGCGTTGCAGGGCTCTCATGGATTTGAACAGGGTACGCTGCCGTTCAATTGGAGATATCCTCATCGTTTCCTGGGGCCAACGATTTTCACACGGCCTATTGCTAGTGTCCTGCGCCGTGCTGAGTCGATCAAACAAGGGTTCTATTTTCTTTCAATGGAAAACATCATCTTCATGTGGCTCACTTCATCGTTTGGCTGTGTCCATCGATAAGCATACAGGCGGGGCGTTGCAATATTTATGTTCTGTTACTTGCAATCCCTTATAGACCTGCATGGCTATCAGGAACTGACGCGCTCAGATCCGCTCCCTTAGTGCTGGGGGAAAGAATGTGGTTGGCTGTTTAAATCTATAATTCAATCTTGGTCCCTATATATGGGATTGTTAGTTTACGCCGCGGTGTGATGGATAATGTCATGAGATCAGGTATGCAAAGGAAGTCTTTTTTCAACCTTTTTCTACACACAAGAGTCATCTGGCGCAAAGCACTGGCTTCTCGGCCATTTTTACTGGCCGGCTTGCATGTCAGTCAATAAGTCAGCCTTCACGTTTTTGCTGTTACATCAGGATATGTATCTCGGAAACTGATGGTGCTACAGGGTGAGAAGGGTGTACATTTTTAAGGGGGCCCGAGAATTTTCCGAACGATCTTTTGCAGACGTTAATGTTTGCAAAAAGGGATGTTCGGAAAAATGCACTTTTCCCCGGACAAAGTGAATTTTTCCGGACATTCCCTTTTTTTGGATGTCTGCAAAAAAAAGTGACGCAAAATATTGTCTGTAAAATTGGATTTTGATGGTCCAAAACATTGATTTTTCCAAACGTTGACACCCAACCGATATGTTTCGTGAATAATAAAGCATGCAAAATTGCATGATTCACCGTGCAAATATAATTTTACGGTCCTTAGTTCACGAACGTTATTTTCCGTGAAAAGAAGGGTTTGGAAAATTGAACATGAGAGGCCGATCTGTTGAAATTTACAGACATACTTTCATCAAAAATACGAACATTTTTTTTACTTAAACTGCTGATGATAAGGCCGCACTTTAGTTTTGAACAAAAAAGGGTGATGGAATTATCAGTTACAAGAATGTCGAGAAAAAAGCTTAAAAACAACAATTATAACGAAGGTCAAGGAAAGTGAGAGAAAAACAATAGCAAGAAGGAAGAAATGAAAGAATGTGGTAGCAAGAAGGGATAGATACGGAAAAATTGAAGTAAAAAATTTGTACATATGTCCAAAGGAAGAAGAGAGAACAAATGCAAACATGTAAAAGTTAAAAAATAAACGGACTACTTCCTCTCCCTCTTACGCTTCGACTTCCGCACCTTGCCACTTGCCTTTGACTCTTGGCTACTGCCTTTGACAGGCACATCCAAAGTGGTGTCCTCTTTCAAAGTGTTTGCCTCTTTCTCATCAAGAAGGACATATCCTTTCCAACGTGGTTTTTTGACAGTTGCGTCATTGGCATCCGTAGCAATCAAAACCTTACATTTGCGATTATTAACCTTCATCGTTGTTCCTACAAAAATAAAGTAACCATAACTTCAGTGAATTGTATAATTACCAACCAAAAGAGAGCAGGCAAATGAAAATACCAACTAACACTGCAAACATTAATCAACTTCCCCAAGTGGGCAGGAAAAATGATTGGGAGTATCATTTGTCATAAAATGATCTATCACTCCACACCTGATCCATAACACCCACACTACATATGTGTAGCAGGCTCAGTGAATTGGTGGTTATCATGTACATACAGTTATGCTCAGTTATCTGCTCGGCAGGATGAGTTATTCATATGTAATACATGCTGAAACTTTTTTCAGATTGACAAAAGCATTCAAAAGATAGACTACATACACTGACTCAACGTTTTGGTGTAATATCATCCACTCAACTGCATGTAATACCCTTTCTGTTACTAAGAAATAGCTTCAAAAATATTGCCTGAGCAGCTACAAAATTATATGTAGTGAATTCTTGGGACAATTTTTTTCAAGTCAAAAAAGTTACATGTGGTATAACATGTGATTTATATATTTTGATGGGCAAAAAACTGAGCAGACCTGTATGTACATGATAGAAAGCTATTTACTTAGCGTACTGCACATATGTAGTGTGGGTGTTGAGGCTCAGGTGAGCGGTATTGGATATTTTTATGACAAACTGTACTACTAATCATTTTCCTCTTCCAATGTGGGGAAGTTGAATGATGTTCACAGTGTAACCGGTTTGGCTCTGTGCTTCATCTATGTGCCCATCCAACACAACCACATCTTCTTGAGTTCCATCCTTACGCTGTGCCTCTTGTTTTTTAGACTTGACCTTCCGTACTACAAAAACAAAAAATATGTAACATGAGTGAATTGAAAACCAAGACAAAGAAAGTAAAACGTAATTAGAAACTGACCTGTTTGGTTTGGAACTTCTTCTAAGTTTCCATCTGATACTGAAGCCTTGCGTTTTGGATCTTTCACCTTGGCTTTAGGCTTGACAGTCCCTACTAATAAACATAACATGAGCGAAGTGATTTCAGAATAAATAAAAGGTGGGTGGACTAGCGCACCTGATTGGCTTGGTTCTTGATCATCTTTTCCGTCCGACATAAACAAATCTTCCAACTCCACAATCTTCTCGAGGCCTTCGCCGACACTTCCACCGTTGCGCTGTTGCTCATCATCCTCATATCTGACATGTCTGCCTGAACATTCAGGTGCAGTAGACTCCAATTCCACTTGTGAAAAAGGCAACTCGCCTTCATTGTTGTCCCCAAAACGCTTGTGAATTTTGATGTTGGCTTTATCAATAATCAAAGCTTCTTCAGATGTAGGCGCTCGAGAATACATAACCCAATTTGTATTATCCACAGCACCTCCAATGGTGATCAAGTCCCTACTTTCCAAAGTTGCAATGCCTTGATTGACCAAATCATTGTGATACCATACCCCCAACAGACCGCCAACTGTACGTACCACCTTGCACCAGTAGTGTCCTTTGGCAAAGAACCCACGAGCCCACATCCAGTAGGTGACACCGTGAAGGGTTAATTTGTAAGGCAAGTCGCATTCATTGGTCATTTTCTTGGCTTCTTCAGGCTGTCCTTGTAAGATACCAATGTCAATTTGAATGTATAAATGAGGCGGTGCTGGGTCAAATTTGAACCGCGTCCTCTCAAATAAAGGTGGCGCTTGTCGTGGCAGAGTTGAAGTGAGGTTCTTTGGGTCCTTGTTGACTGCGCATTCCGTACAGTGACGCGCGGAGACCCGGCGAATCCCCTCGTCTGAAGCCCAACGCTGTAGAAGATCCGGTGTATCGGAATACTGAATTGACTGTGTAGTAGATGGCCGACCAACACCAAAATACTCTGGAAGCAGAGTAATTTGATTTGTTTCGAGAGTTTGATTACTGACATGCGAAAAGTCATTCGAGCAGACCAACTTGCGTTCACGCAAGACACGAAAAAGTTCCTCAGTAATTGGAGGCGCTTTAGGCTTGGTTTGTACCCCTTGGCAATCAAATAAGCCTTCAAAATACAATGTAGCAGAAGCATAATCGTCGTATTTGAATGAACCTGGATAGATCTTCTGAATGGCCGCGTGAAGTTTGTTTTGACCCAAGGAAAGGATTTGTCGAATGCTGCCGGACTGATGTATCTCCCAGGTAGCTCGTGACAAGAAAATATTCATTAATTTGTTGAAGATATGAGTTGAGCCACCCTTGGAACCGGTGAACCAATAAGGATTGTAGAGGGCATACAAACACTCTGACATCGAATTCATCCAACACCAAAACTGGCGAGTTGGAAGCACAGAGATTTGAAATCCTTGATATGTTGTCACAGGGTTACGGTCCACGTTGACAGACCCTTTGGGTCTGCCTAGTTTTGTATTCTTGCTTCCTAATAAAGCCTCCGTGGTGTCCGGCGGTTGTCCGTCGTTCTTGGTCTCGCGGCGGTTGCGAGCCTTCTTTGCCCATCCGAGAACTTGGGCGACTTTTTCATAGTTTTTCGTAGAACCGTATTCAATTGCCACTCCTTGTCGAAGGTCATGATAGTCTCTTTTGAGGCTCATTACCAAAGCATAAAGCTGTACAAGACCAACTTGAATGGTACAATTACCTTCCCTAAATTGTTAAATCATCAGAAAGGACATCAAATAAATGTAATAATGAATGATAACGAAAGGAATGGAACTTACAAAATCATGTAATAAACCCGGTGCATCGATTCTTGTGCGTTGGTAGTCGCAGGCATGTCATCGTCAAGGTCGTCATCGTCAATGGCCTTGATTCTGGATTTGAATAACATGGCCTGTACGTCGGATGCTTGCCACCAATCAATCCACCTTTTTGCTTTGGGAAACTTGCGTTGCAAAAGATCAACCTTGACTTTGAATGTGTCTTGTCCAGGCGTGTTTGGGTCACATAGACTCATGGCCAGAGTCTCGAATTCTTTCTGTTTAACCAGAAAGAAGATTAGACTCTAAAGAAATCAGAAGCAAAAAACATTTCAAAGAAGGCCAAACTGACCTCAAATCCCCTTGCAATGATCGCATTATTTCTCTTCACACGTGTGACCTGAGCACGAAAATGTTCCTTGCAGCCGGTCAACTTGGAAAGTGCCACATTCCTGTCTGTTTCACTGAATACATCCATGTAGGCCGTGATGAAACCATTCTTCTGTGCCATAGAGAAGTCAACAACTTGCCGAACCAGGGTGTCCTGTTCGGAAGTGGAAATTTGAGCTGCTTTAATTTGTTGCATGAGCGTGGTGAAATGTGCCTTGTAATGGTCATCGGTGAGACCATTCATCCATGTGAGTTGGATCGGAATCCACCGATGGAGCACGTCATTGTACATTGACGTCGTGAGCAAGTACCCGTTCGCAAAGAACTTTTACGTGACATCTGAGAGCAAGCCGCCTTGGTACACGCCGCCGTTAACTCGAGCCAGCAGTTGTTCAGCCATCCATTCCGTTTGAAAGGTCATGTGGGTAGTTTTCGGCATAAATGAAGCCGATATTACACGGAGTCCTTGCCTGAATCACATAATCAAAGTGCAATTAAGATATTTTTTCAAGATTATTATGAGAGAATAGAAAACCATTGACATACTCAACCCAGTCAATTATGTCCAACACGAAACTATCACCTCCACCTGGAATCTTCTTTGCAGGAATTATTCCCGTGTTGACTAGTATGACACGTCGATAATATCCTAAACGATGGAGATTGTTCAAAGCAGGATGAATGTCGGTCGATGTTGCAATGGCGGCCTTCCCTGCAGGCGCTCGGCCGACCTTAAATGAAAACAGTGAATGTTAGTCGCAAGATAGCGTGATACACAGGAAGGAAATGATGGTTACCTTGTGTTGTAAAGGTCCCAAATCAGGATTTTCAACAACTTTTTTTGCAAAGGTAGCCAATGCAAGCTTGTCAGGCTTTGCCCGTCGAGGCCATGGATGGTCGTGGAGTCCTGAGTGACGGACAATGCCCCATCCAGAAGGGATGTGCTCATCCACTCAACAGATTGTACCAATGCATGGAACCATTCTGAGATACTCTGGGCATAGGGCCGCGGGGCATTTATGAGCTCTGAATGAAAAAAACATTGAATGAAAAAAAGTCAATTGATGAATGGCGTGTTTGCAACAAACAATTTTGAAATTGAAAACACTTACTTCATTTCCCACTCTGCTCTCTTAGAGTTCGAAGTTGGCGGTGTGCCAAGATAGTCACAATGGCGGTTGTTGCACATTATGATGCCTAGGCATGTGAATCGCACAGTTTGCCAGTCACTACCTTCCTTGATACCCCCGCCAGAAGTTGTACTAGAGAACCCAAAAGAGCACCAGTTGGTGAACTTTTCGCCCTCCTGCTTGACGAAAACGGTTGAGCCTTTTGGAAGAAGAGGGTAACCTTCGGAATCCAGCCTCGTGCCGTGGTCAATGTAGGTATGAAATGCCGGGCGATCCAAGGGTAGGCCAAAAGTCTTTTTACCTTTTGTCCCAGCCTTCTTAGGTTGACTACTAGAATTAGTGCTTGTCTGAGATTCTTCTTTCGGTTGGCTGCTTGATTTAGTGCGAGTCTGAGAGGCTGCGAGCATTAACGTCTGCAAAACATCGTTCGGAAAAATACACGATCCCATTTTTAAGTGATTGTCACTCATGTGAATTATGATCAAACAATTATAGAGAACACAAACAGGATGAATGCCATAAAATGCGAGTACGTAGATATTTATTTACAAAAGAATTCATGAGAAGGATAAAAAGATGATACAGGTGATGATTGATAAACAATTTGTTTGACTGGAAATATTATAAATCTTAGTTGTCTTGTACAAGAAGAAATACAAACACAAACAAAGACAAAAATTTGCAGAGAAGGCCATTCAATAACAAAAGTTCAAGTTTTAGCAAATTGAGCAGAAGGTTTACCCTTCGCACTATCACCCATGATATCTGTGATGTAATACTGAATTCCTTCCTTTCTAAAGTCATCAGGTACAATCTTTCCGGTTTCAGTATCAGAAAACTCCATGAGCTGAGCGGTAGGTCCATATTTAGGCCATTGAACTTTTACTCCCTTTGGGTTAGGATCATTGGTGTAGACGAAATTCAAGTAACGAGTTTGAATATCGGTACTTCTTCCAGCAGCTGGAGCCTTCAAGACGCTCAAGGTGTTCACACCAGCGTATGAACCTAGAAAACAGGTGGAAAGGGAAACCCATTAAGTTATGGGATATCATAAGGCTAGCATAATTTTAAACCTACCAAGGTATTTGGTATTTTTGGAACCACGGTCAATGAAACCATAGACCGGCGCAGAAGCCTGGACTGATTGTGAGAAGAATCTTCGAATCCCCTAGATAATGGAAGAAAGGTATCAGTATTACAATGAAGTTGGACCAGATAGACTGAGCTGATTCTCACTTGGTAGGCAATATCTCCAAACAGAGCTGCAATCTGCTTTGAGACAGCGTTCAATTGGTTTTGTGTACCGGTATTGAAAGGTGAACCTTGGGCCGGGTCAGAGGGATAAAGTTTCAAGAGGGTGGCGAGATCTTTGGGTGTGGCACCAGGAAGAAGTTGCTGTAACCCTAAAACCAACACAAATTTCAACTTTCTGTCCTAAACTTTCAAAGGCAATTCAAAGTCTGATGATGACTAACATGGTGTAACACCGGTTTCATTGAAGATGTGTGCAGCTTCGACCAAGGTGTCCACCGTTCCAGAGTCGTCGGTGGATCCTAGGATGATGGGAACCTTGGCCACTGAGTGTAGATGGAATAAAGGTTAGGAAACATACGATAGGAAAAAGTTTGAGATAGTTATACCTTTTCCTGCTTTGGCTAAATCTTGAATAGATCCTGTGAGAAACTTCCCATCGACGTAGGCGTGGAATGGCAAAGGGTATCTCTGGCGAGAGAAGATTCCAGGGAAAGTATTGGCAGCAGCCCTGTTTTTTGAAAGACAAGCCATTCAGTGTTTTTATAGGGAAATAAGTGAACTGCCACATAAAGGGTTTGTTTGTTTTTGGAAACTTACACTAATTTTTCCAATTTGGCTTCACGTAAACAAGCGAGTGAGCCTGCGCCAACTGGGCAACCAGCTGCTTTAGCGAATTTGTCATACGTTGCTTGACCCGATGCTATTTCTGATTGTCGGTTGATAAAAACGGTTTTTGAGTTCATTTCAAGCGACTGCGACTTGAGAGGACTATTGCTGGCTTACTAGGACTGGGAAGCGCAACAGCTCCTCCAAGGATCGCATTCTGGAACAAGCCCTTACTGTCACCGTTAAAGGCCACAAGTTGGTGAGATACAGCCATACCGCCCACTGTGAAGAGATAATGAATGAAAGTTAATAGGGAGAATGATGTCAAAGTGAGTAAATGCGATCGATGCATCTCGGGGAAAAGAGGTCAGCAACGCACAATTCGATCCATACAGAGTAACTCGCTTAGGATCTCCTCCAAACTTGGAAATGTGTTTCTTTTGGGAGGGTCGAGAATTTTTTATCAACGTGATGCATGAATAATGAGAATTTAATGAGCTTATATACCTGAACCCATTCCAAGGCCAATCTTTGGTCTTTCAACCCGAGATTGCCGGCGTCAGCAGCAGCGATTTCTTTGCCACCCAAAAACCCAAACACCTGAATGAGGAAGCCGAGACTCAGAACCTTTGTAATGCAAATCAAAACAGGGTTTTATTGCTTACGCTTGATCTCCAATTTGCTGAAACCCAGATAAATGGTTTCTGGATCATCTTTCCGCGTGCCATCAAACCTGCTGGGTTGACCGCTCCTGAAGCGCTTTCCGCTGAGCAAGAAAGAACATGATGAGTACAAGAAAAGTGGTAGGATGGATCTATAAATAAGATAGAAACTCACAAATCCAAAAGATGACGGGCAGCTTTTCATTACCGCCTAACCCAGAAGGCCTAGTTACCTGTAAACCCCCGAGTGTGTTAAGTAAAAGCGTGAAGAATGGTAAAAGAGGTGAATGCTTACGTCTAGGGTCAAACAGTCTTCTTGACCAGGTCTTGTATCTGTGGCTGATTGTGTACCTTTTGGAAGGGATTGTAAGACAGCTAAGATGGTTTGGTTGAAGGAAGAGGGGTCTGCGCCGGCTAGAGGGTCAGACGAAGCACATCCAGGTGAAATTTTCTGTCATTGGGAGCATTATGCAGAAGTTATAAGATTACCAAACATTCTTTGAAATAGTGGATCATTTTCAGACTAACGGTAGCATCAAAGTTTGGGTATTTTTTGGTGGGAGCAACAGGAGACGCAAAACGTCTGGCGCCAAGGGGTGGTTCAGCCTAGATGAAGAAAGAATAAGTGAATGAATATCATTGAGAAGCTTTCACTTATATTGAGTACTTTACTCACATAAGGAATTGAGCTCCAAATGTCCACTCCTCCTTGCGCTTTTCCATTGAAGTCGCCATAGTCGAGAGTGACACGGGTTGCTCCTTTTCCTCCGGCCGCACCACCTGCAGGTGCAGGGTCGCGCGTTGTTCGATTACCACTAGCCGCACCGCCTACAGGTACTTGGGGAATCGTGGTTTGATTGCCGCTTTTATCTGCAGGGGATGCCGGTGCTGCAGCTGCAGCTTCTGCGCTTGTGGATCGCAATAACAACTGGGTTAAAAGGATGATGAGACGTAATATAAACATGATTATGCACACAAGGATAAAAAAGCGACGTGGCACAGAGAGGTGTGTTGAAAGAAGAAAAAGTTAAAAGAAATTTATACAATCAGCTATTCACGAAATGATAGGGAAGAAAAGCTAACGGGAAGATAGTTTGCAATCAGACCGTTTCGCCTTCATGTGCGACCCATTTAAAATGACTTGCGAGCTGCGTTGCTGTAGGACAAATCGGCTTCAATCTGGACATTCAGCTGAGCGTGGCGTTGCAAGGCTTCCGCGCGTGAGTGTTGCTATTCAATCAGAAGGATCCGTACTTCCTTGCTGGCCGCGATTTTCACATGGCGTATTGCTTCTCTCTGATGCCTTGCTGGGTTGAGGTATAGGGGTGGACGGTGGACATCGGCGGTCTCTGGGAAGTTGAAAGATGTCGGTTTTGAGGTGAAGCTACTTCAGTTCCCTGGCAAAATTTTACGTAAAATTTAATACATTTTGACCTCAGCTCAGAGAACTGTTGTTCTTGAACCATCTTGCTTCTGAATCAACACACCTCATCTGTCCTGAATATAAATTTAATGAAGACTTGATCCATGACATCCAAGGAGAAGGCAATGATCATTGGTAAGCATGAAGGATGTCTGTGTGGCATACAAGTTTTTACCAAACTAAAACACTCACCATCAGCAGTAAAATAATTTCAAAGTTTAAGAAAACTGGTACTATGAGTAGCAAGAACCACACTGGGCAACCCCAAAAATTCACTGAACACAACCAACAATCCCAGAAGCAAATCCTAAAGAAGAACTAAAGAGCCAACTGCATCCAAAATCCAACTGAAGTCAGCTCTAGAAATTTCCAAAAAGAAATCCACAAACTTGGTATACATGCATGTGTAACAGTAATTAAAGAATCCAGCACCAAATGATATACACAAAAAGAGACAGCTAGAGTGTGACAAAAAGTATAATCAATTCACTTTTCATCATTGGAACACATCTGGACCAATGAAGGTTACTTTGAAAACGGCAAAAAACTCTAGACAGGTTTTAGTCTGGAGAAGGCCTTATGAAAAATACCTCGTTGATTGTCTAGTCTCTACCTTTTGAGTGGGGTGGACCTCAGTGACAATAAGTATGGAGTGTGTTTACCACAATTTTTTGAACTCTGATCATTGTAATCCTTCCTGGTAGTATTCTATCATGTGGATTAAATGGAATCGATCTACGAAGGCTGTCTTTCTAAATTACCTGAAATTCCTGAATCTCCACACAATCTTATACTTCCGGGGGATGGAGCTCCTGTCCATCAAATTAAACAAACAAACACCTGGTACAAACAACAGTCTCTCATCAATCTTGACTAACCTACAAACAGTCCTGATCTCAACCCAATTGCAAATCTTTGGAAGCTCCTCAAACACACAATCTCAAAGGAGAACAAGCCTAGATCACACCAAGAGATGAGTTCAGAAATCATTGCTACATGGTGGGCCATCTCTTCAAAAAAAATCCATTGAGTTTTAAAATATTTCACTTTTTATTTTTTCTTACAAAAAACCAAACTGAAAAAAATAACAAAAAAACCGCAAAACCTCAAAAACAATTCTAAACCTTGACCCATTCTTTTCATCTTTTTTTTTGCAAACTTCACCTTTCACTTTTCTTTTTATACCTGTTCATAAACCCCAATCCAAACTCCTTAATCCAAACCAATCCCATCATCGATACCTAATAAGCGGAGGAGGCGTTCCAACCGGAGTTGTTGATTTGCCTGCTGTTCTAGATTCTTTTGATGAAGGATTATTAGAAGGAACAGGTAAGTACAATGGAGGAGGACTTCCACTCGGAGTTGTAGATCTTGGTATAGGTTCTGATACGCTTGATACCTGTCCTCCTTTTTCAAAATGATGATGATGATGATGATGTGGATGATGAGAATGATGTGGATGTGGTGAATGATGATGATGATGATGATGATGGTGATGATGATGATGAGGTGTAACCAAATTTGGTGATCGATTTAACACTTGTGTAGAAGGATTAGAAGGTTGAGAAGCTTGAGAAGGAGTTGAATGGGATGAGAATTGGGTAAGAGGTAATGAGCTTTGTTGTGATGATCTAGGTCTAGAAGTAGGAGAAATCGGTGGATTCGAATAATAAGAAGCTTGAGTTTGAGCTTGAGTTTGATTTTGAGTTTGACCTTGAGCTTGAGTTTGAGGTTGATTTTGTTGAGATGCTTGATAATGATGAATAGCTCTAGACGAAGCCGAAGAAGCAGACCGTTGAACCGGATCAAAACAATGAGATCCCCCATTTTCAAAACTTTCTTTTTCAGATTGACACATCACAGGATTCAAGATATTAGATAAACTAGAAGGAGTTGAAGATCGATGATGAGCGATCTTTGAAAACTTTGAAGTTGTTGATCCTCCTCCTCCTATTATTGGATGATGATGATGATGAGTATGATGATTAGAATTCATAATCGATTCATTTATATTCATACTCGATGGATTTCCTGTCATTCTAACTTGATAATATTCTTGATTTCTTTTCACTTTCACTTGGTTTCCTGATGGTGAAGAAGAAGAAGAAGAAGAAGCATGTTGTTGTTGTTGTTGATTAGCTTCTTGTTTAAATTTTTCTAATAATTCTGAATGGTTTGGGGTTCCTAAACTTAAGGCTTTTGAAGGTTGTGAAACTGATCTAGAGATCGGTTTGATTTTAATCACATTACTTGATGGTTTAGTTTGTGATTGAGGATTCGAATTCAATCTCATATTCATCCCACCATGACCACCATCTGCTGGTTCACCTGCATCAGGTACATCTACAAGTCTTCTCCTTTTACGTGAATTAGGTACAGGTTCAATCAAACGTGGTGGAATAGGTGAATGAGCATCCAACGAATTCTCCAGTGTCACAATCGAAGCAGAACCAGCTACATCAATCTGTGCTACTACTGGCATTCGATTAGTTGAAGGTTGTGATGATGGTGTAGTAGTAGTAGTATTAGAACTTTGGATTTGTTGTGATAATGAAGCTTCTTGTTTTTTCAAATCTGCAAGTCTTTTAGTTTCAAGTTTAGCAGCAGCTTCACTGGCTCGAAGTTCAGCACTCTTAGGTGGTCTTCCTCTCTTCTTCCCTGGAATCGCATGTCGTGCATGTGTAGATGGTCTTCTAGTTTTAGATGTACTTGTCGTCACCGAACCAGGTGTGATGGGTGTTTGATTTAAATCAGGTTTAGGTGATTCTCTAATCGGTGTGTTTTGCGGTCCTAGTGTTGATGGAAGATCAGATGGTGAAGCGTTTTGAGTAAGTTTAACAGTTTGAGCTTTTCCTTTTGAACGAGTTTGTGAAATCGGGCTTCCAAAGGTTTGGTTCGGTAATGAAGTAGGCGTAGCAATCGTAGATGGAGTGCCTTTCTTAATCGATGAAAGCCATGTACCCACTTCATCTTCTACCTTTTCAACTTTAGCTTCTTTTGCTTCGGATCCTAAGATCATATGATGATGCATCTCACTATCCATACTCATCTCTTCCATTCTTTCATCTACGTCATAATCTAGACTAGAGTCATGCAAGTTGACAGGATTCCCATCGGGTTCAGTTGAATGACCAAGCTTCATTTTCTGAGCCAAAGGTAAAGCCGCTCGAGCCGCTTCAAGTAATGCAGCTGAAGGTTTCCTCTACAAAATTTGCATCACATCAGACCATCTGCACAAGCTTGACAAAAGCATAAGACTGAAAAACTCACTTTCCGACCCGACGTTCTTTGTTCAACCCCAGTAAGATCGACCACCCTACCAGCTTTAGTAGACCGATTACTAACTCTAGCCAACATAGCCTCCAAATCGACATCCGAATACTTTAATCTTAAAACCTTGATCCCATCACCTAAAGTATGAAAATGTTCTAAACACGAAACTTTGGAAGATTGATTAGAATTCGAAATCATCAAATGTGAAAGGAATCCTAAACTTTTACAATAATGACATTGGATTTGATCTTCAGGTAAATCTTCTAATACGATCATTTCTTCACTAGATAAATTCGTGATACACTTTCTTGCATTTTCTCTTTCACGTAATTCTCTTGTTACCATTTCACGAAAATGTGGTAAAAGCCTAAACCCCCAAAAGAAAAAAATCAATTCAATTCAATTCAATCAGAAAAATGATTTTAGAATTCAAACTGACCATCTTGAAACCCTTGGACTTTTTTCATAAGTGAAAATCGTCATCAACAATTCATCATGAGAAAAGACCGGCAACTTATGTAAAGTCTTATAGCGATCCACACAAATCGATCCATCCGCCAACCAATCCGGTAATCCAAAGTTCACAGCTTCATTCAAATTAAATCCATGATTAAATCCCGAATGATATGATCTTGGACAAGTAACTACAAACTCATTAGGTCTTTGATCACACACATAAGTTCGTACACCTGATTTCTTTAATCTACCTGGTGACATTAACGTTACTAGTTGATACATCACATCAGGTTGTTGTTCAAATAAATCAGGTGCTGCTTCTTTCATGGCTTTTTCTAATTTCTCATCATCTTCTGCTGGAACTCCATACCACGTTTTCGTATCACCCCAATGATGATAATTCACACTAAAAGCCCATCCCCCAAAAAAAATTCAATCTCTGATCAACTTTCCAATCGAAAATCAAACCAACTTACCTATACGTATAATGATCTTCCTTATGCCAAGCAAAAGTCGAAAACACCATCCCTACATATATCCAAGGCTGAGTCATCCCAGCTATATCTGATTTAATATACCGAAGTAAAGATCCAGGAGCGATTGGTAAGTTATTTAAATTCCATCCGTCTTTAGCATAAGGTTCGAGTGGATGTTTTTCAACATGTGGAAAAGCACTAGGGATATCCAAAGAAAACGTGTCAATCATTCTTTGTGAAAAAAAAATCCAATCAGGAAAAGGAAATGTAATACCTTCCATAAGTTGATGAATGGATATCCGCTCCATATTCCACTTCAACAGGTTCAGCTTGAGACTCTACCAATCTCCAAAACTCACGTTCGATATGATCTTCCAAAGCCAACTCATCCTGAAACTCCTTCAAAGCCCATTCGCCCAACTCTTCATCATCCCCATCCTCTTCTTTAACCCCATTCTCTTCCCCGGATTCTTTTTTCAAAGGTGATCTTAATTTAAATGATTTCTCAGGTATCGGATGTGTTTCAATCCATTGTTGTTTAAACCGGTCTGCCCTAACTTGAAACTTACTTAAATCATACTCTTCTCCTTCTTCAAATCCAAACTCGTTTCCAGTCGAAAGTATACACTTATCACAAAACCAATTTCCTTCGGGTACTCTTTCTAATGCTGGTCTTAAACATTGTAAATGGAATCCTACAAATCCCTTTGTTTCTTTCAGTTTTCTTCCCCCTTTTTTTGATGAGTGGTGGTGGGGAGGGAGAGGGGTAAGCTTACCTTTATCACAACAATCACAAAGTAATATGTTTGGATCATCTTCATCAGATCCACAAATCTCACAAATCTATTCATCCACAAAATCAAAATCAACAATCAGATCATCATGAAATCAAAATAGATCCGATTCTAATTCAACTCACCTCACCACCTCGATCAACCGTATCATCCCAAGTAGAAGTTTCTCTAGACACACCATTATTGACCACTGGTGTATTTTGATTGGTATTAGCTTAAAAAGAAAAGAAAAAGGTAACAAATTGAGTCAAGAGTACAAATCAAGAGAATCTAATGGATCTTCTTACCTGGTACAACTTGTTCATGATCTACAAGAAAAAAGAACCGCAAATCAGATCAAAAGACACTCCAAGAGCCAATGTACAAGAACCGCGCAAAAGAAGACCACTTACCAAGCGTTTTAAGACCATTAGATCTCTTCAAATCCGTCGCATGTGTTACTCTTTCATTCCGATTCTCATCCACAGGAGAAGTAAGCGGAGACAAAGAATCAGCGGGAGATAATTGGCTTGTCGAAGCTTTAGATGCTGAAAGATTAGAAGTGGCTCGAGTCATATATTCATCAAAGGGGACTAAGATCTTCAAATAAGTTGACTTTAATTGGAACGCTATGGCTGGTGATCTGACTACATCGTATCCTAATGTTTTGGCTAAGTATGACCATTTTCTTTGAGATGTTACCTATTCACCCAAAACCCCCACCAAAAAGTCAATTTTAGAATTCAATAAAAGAAATCAGTTTTAGAATTTCATAATAAAAATCAGTTTTAGAATTTAATAAAGAACTCAGTCTTAGAATTCCATCAACTCTCTTCAGATTAGAGAAAATGATCTTACAGTTTCATAACCTCCCATAGACCTCACACCTTTTCTTACTCTCCAAAGATCAACCGGTCTATGATTAATATTAGGAACCTGAATCTTAGTAGGAGTTAAAAAACTACTAATCGTTCCTTGTTGTCTATGAAACAAAAATAACTGTTCCAAGAAATTCGAATTAGCTCGAGTAGATGCTTCCATTGAATTTAATTTTTGTAATCTAGTTTTAAATTTAAAAGACTTTTCCAAAAAAAAAGTCAAGATTAGTTTGGTTTTGAATGGAGAGGGATGGGGGTTGGTTTGGGGAGGGAAAAACGTACCTCGATGTCTAGGACACAGGGTGATCTCCATCCTGAAGGTGGAACAATCTTGCCTATTCCAAATCGTTTTAATCGTGCTCCAATGCTTTCGAAATACTTCATTGGGTCTTTAAATTCTTCTTCACTAGGATAAAACACTGGACAATGTTCTAATCCGAATAATCTATCATCTGGCTCAATCTTGGGTGTGATTCTAGGCGCTTCTGTTCGGATTGACGTTCGATCAAACGTTGTGGTTGTGGTTGTTGTTGTTGGGGGGTTTTCAGGAAGAGTTGATAAGTATGTTCTTAGTGGGTTCCGTGATGGGGTGGCTGGGATAGGTTTGGATGGAGCGCTAGGTTTGGAGCAAGGTTGGGAAGGCTTAGTGCTCCCTCGATGAGGCTTGTGCGCTCGTGTTCGTTTGTTGCGTTCCATTAGAGTGGGGTCTAGTGTAGTGGTGTTCATAGACGTTCGGGATGGTTTTCGTCGTCGGTCTTGTGAAGTTGTGGTGGGTTTTGGAAACTCGAGTGGGTTGGGGTTGGTGATCTTGCTGGTTGATTGGGTAGGTATTGGAGTGGGATTTGAAGTCGTTGATGGGTGCGTACTTGTGGTCATTTTGGTTTGGGTAGGTTTGGAAAAAATCGTAAACGGTTCTTGGGTAAGGGTTTGGGTGAGGTTTCGAGAAATCGAAGCTATAGAATGGTACACATTTATATCAGTTATACTTGTTGAAAAAAACGTGGCAAAGTATAGATATTTTTTTAATTCTGATGAGGTGTTTTTTTAGAAACTTTGGAAAAAGGGTAAAAGCTTACATGAGAGGGATGAAAACCTATTTAATTACTTTGAATATATATATATATATGTTAAGATTTTTTAAAGAAATGGATAATTGAAGTTTGATGGGGTATTTCTGTTTGATTTCAAGACTTGATGTTTCGAAATACCCTGTGTTTTTAATAAATCAAAAAGAAACCCATGAAAGTTATTAGAACCAATGCAAAGATAGATAAAAAAAAGGAGTTTCGGTTTCTTGAGTACAAGTTATTGATCAGAGACTGAGGCATGATTTATGAATATATATTGAGATATATTTCATAGCATATGGTTCTAGTTCGGATACCGATTTAAGGAAAGATAAGAAAGAAAGACTTACCTGAAGAATGGGAGTTTGGTGGAATGAGTAGTATGTTTATTTTTGATGGATGATGAGGTTAGGAATGGGGAGTGAGATAGTAGTAGATAGTATTAGTGGTGACCACTTTGTTCAGATGTAAATGATAAATCTGGTGGTTGTTTCTGATAAAACTAGAGTTGATGGGTTGGATTGGATTGGATTGTGTTTGAGGAAGAAAGAAAGAAATTATCAAAGAGAACTACAGTTTTTGAATTTAAATCACTTTCACTTTTCAACTCAACTCAACTTCATCAACTAATCGAAAACTATCAACATCAAAACTAATACCAACCAATTCGATCTCAACTTTTAATACTCAAGCAAATAAATCAAAGCAGCTTTCCTTTTTCGATAGACACCCACTTCATCTCTTCAGAAAAACCAATCTTTTTAGATCATCGATAGAACTTTCATCAGAAAAAGATCTATACTCGTAAGACATTATATTTCTCATTCTGATGGGTTAATCAGCACAGCGGACTTCTAGATCCCGAATCGATCAAGAAAACACTCAAAATAACACTCAAAAGTAAGTGTTTAGAACCTTGGGTATTTCTGATCAGTTCTTAAGTCTTAATCAGTGAACTGTTTCTTGTAGGGTGGTGTAAAGAAACGGGTTAGATCTTTTGGAAACTGTGGAAGTATCTATCACTTCGTAATCAAAGTACACACATATCGTTCTAGAAATTTCTAGACTTTTTCCAGATCACCTAAAAGCTTTTAAGATTCTGGAAACACACACAAAGTGTAGATAGGACATTTGAACTTTCAGAACACCAGAACAGCAGAACAGCAGAACACACCAAACGAAAAAAACCTTTAGGTGTACTGGAAAAAGTCATCTAGAAATTTCCTGATATTCGTGTACCCTAAATGTATGAAACCTTTACAAGAAAAGTTAATAAAAAAAACATGAAGGTTTTTAAAAAACATGAAGGTTTTTGGAAACTAAAGTCAACTTTGGGTTCTACTTCTTTTGACCAAAATATAAATCAGACTAACACTTTTTGTAGAGGATAATGTAATGGCAATATCTGCTGAGAAATCACATTCTGCAAAATTTAAAGTGTTTATTTGGTGGGGCATGTTTCATTTTTGCATTAAAAAATTTAATTTCTGTTCAGAAATTCCTCAAGTAAACGCACCCTAAGGGCGTGTTCACTTACATAATTTCTGTTCAGAAATTCCTCAAGTAAACACACCCTAAGGGCGTGTTCACTTACATAATTTCTGGTCAGAAATTGCATTCTGTGAAATTTGAAGTGCTGCTTTGGTGTAGTATGGTTTATTTTTGCATTTTAAAATTTACAGAACACAATTTCTGTTCATAAATATCCTCAAGACCCCATTTGGTTGCAGTCAACCTTGCAGGTGTACACTTCACAATCATTTCCTTGTGTATGCCCAAGTTGACAATATGGCTCAAGAGCCTGGGTTGCAGTATCCCAAACTCAAGCTTCATAAAAACATAAATTTAAACTGAAGAGTCCTTTTTTGGTACATAGTAAGTCTGATCAAGATTTCATTCATATCCCATTGATTGGTATTTCATCTCACTCATTCAAAGCATTTATAGATCATCTTATACCTTTCTCTGTCTGTGTTGGAAGTTGAATTTTTTTTGATGAGTTGTATTTAAAGCTCTCAGTTGGTTAATGACCTACCAAGTTACAACTCATGTTAGTAGTATTGGATTTTCAAGCTGGTTTTTTGAAAACATAACAATCATGTGTTTGTTCTTTGTTTTCTATCTTGAGTGAATGTATATATTGTATTTATAATAATAAAATAAGGTATAAAAAGAAAGAAAAATCAATTGATTTGATTTGATAGAGGTATCCTTTTTGAAGCCAAGTTCATGACAGTAGGCAGGTCAACCTGGCAGAATGCAGCAAAACAGTCAAACTGCCAGGTTGACTTTTGGCTGGTGGAGCTGCAGAGTGTACGCTTCACTCTTTTTGAAAAAGGGTGTACAAAACATCTCAACACCCAAGTGTGCACTTCAAACTGCCTTGAAGTGTATGCCTGAACATTTGGCTTGGTCAACTTTCAAGGTTGACGGCTACCAAATGGACCCTAAGTGAACATGTCCTAAGTCTGTAAATTTTACAATGCAAAAATTAACCATACTCCACCACATCAGCACTTTAAATTTTGCAGAATGTAATTGCTGACCAGACATTGCGCAAGTGCACATCCCCTGAGATTATCAATCAATAGCTGGGTTCTAGCAATCAAGAAAAAATCAAAAGTTTGTCACCATCAAAAGTTTAGAAGGATGCTTTCTATAATACTCTGTGTAAAGAAAGTATGATCCAAAACCAAAGATTTCATGAACTATAAACTTGACAAACCTACACCAAACCAAGCAAGTATGTCATAAGAAATACTCATATATGAATGTTTACTGTAGAAGAATCAGAAAAAATCAGTGGACAAGTTTTTCATTGGCTCATAATCCAAAATCTTTTAATTTCTGTGTGATTGTCTATCCTACATGATCATACATGTATGACACTTCAAACCAAGAGAAAGAGAATTAATAGGACCATGTTCTATAGCTCAAGCAAATAGGACTTCTTGGTTCAAATTGTATTGGTATCAAAAATCTTTAAAGAAATACAAAATAAAAAACACTTATTTATCTACTACATACACACCCAGATCCCCAATACCCTAAACTAAAACACAATAGGTTTGGTTTGTAAAACAAAACACTATGAATGATTGCTAGAGACAACATCCAAAGAAATCAATATGTTACCTGTCTTCATCAGTTTTTGAGTCTTGACCAATTTAATCAATAAGGTGATAGATGTATGGTGATCTGATGTGTAATACTAGTACATATAGTTCTTTTTAAAACCACAATCACTTATCAGATGAGTAATGGATCTCTGACCATAAAAATGTAACAATGATCTCAGTTTCCCAGGAGATTATGATTTGAAATAGGGAAAACCATGAGGGAAAGGATTAATCAGCAGTGATAAATTGTGGTCCTTGGTGGACATTGCAACTAAAGATATTTATGTCTCAAACCTGTGTGGTTTCTGGGCACCAATTGCCTAGCTGGAGATGAAGAGAAGATGTTGAACTTGGTTATCAAAGAAAGAAAAACATGGGATTATGTTTAGTAATAAGCTTGTTGGAAACATAATTGAAGAAGAGACATTTTATGCCATCACTAAGTCCAACATCATATATGAATCTCCCTGCTTGCTAAAGCTTGCTGGAGAAGCAGTTGGGGCTTACTTAGTTAGTACTGAAACAAGAATTTACCATGTTGGTGTGGTGTTTGCTCATTGGTAAGTGCACATGAGTCACCTTTGTGCCTCAAAGGCAGTCCGTGTGAGCTTGTCATCAAGAGACCGCCACACAGACACAGTGATTATTGATTTGATATGGTGTGGCATCAACGCGCGAGGAGCAATGCAATAAATTGCATTGCGTTGCGACTTCGTTGCGGCCCAACGAAGTCGCAATTCTATGCTGTCGTTGTGTTATACTACGCAACGAAACCACAAGGGTCTTGGGTGCATTGCATTAAATTTGCAGCACAATGCAATGACAAACCAGTTTTCCGCAACGAAACGGTACAGATTGCGTACAGTTTTGTGAGGAGCCCCTTGCCCTTGAGTTTCCCGCATTCCCTCGTTTCCAATCTCGTAATCCCTGCATTTGATCCAGCACCTATGCCCAAATAGGAATAGGATGATCAGAATGGGATTTTTTCATTTGAGATGGACAAAGCAGACATCCACTAATGTATGAAACTTCCAAACCCTTCTCGTACCTTGACCAAAAAAAATTCCCCCAATCTCTTTCTTATTTTCATATCAACAGCTCCTGAGTCAACTCTACTTTTGAGTATCAAGTTATAATAGTTTTGCTACTACAACATCAACATGGCACCTGAACACTCACAAAAAAATATCTCTAAAAACAAATCTTTGTCTGTACCGTCTTCCAATCATTTGTCTCAGAACCTTAGTGTCCCATCTTCATCTTTTACATTCTCAGTGGATCCTCGTGGTAGTAGTTCACGCCGGTCACTTCGGCCTCCAAGCCCAGCGCGCCGTGACCCTGGCTTTGTATCGACCCCATCTGACAGTCGCCGCGCGCCTCAAGCGCCAACAAGTCCGTCAAATCCACTTGAAGACGACGAAAGTTCACAATATCAACCTTCACAAACTGAAGAAAAGGATGATGAACAAGATATAGATGATGGGTCTAAATCTGATGCCTCAGTTATCTTAGTATCTGGCAGCTCAACTGTGGGTAAAAAACGCTCCCGTCTAACTTCGAAGAACGAAGTCAAAAAGAAAACAACAAAGTCTAAGGCAAAGAAAGCCAAGGTGAGGAATAATTCAAGTGTTCTATACGAATTGATGGACGTACCTGACCTCTTTTGGCCTAGCAGACCTTTCGTATCCCCAATAATTTAGACATCAATCGAGACTCCGACACAGAAATCACGCACACAGCCAAAAAAGTCAGGACCCGAGCTACCAATGCTGAGCTACAGGACTTATATAAGTTTTATGGGGATCCCGAGCCGCATCCAGACCAAGTTGAGTTCAATCAATCATGTGTCCATTGACTTATCTACATATCATGTTTATGATCATCTCACACATTCTATTTTATTTACATCAGGACCCGGGTGAGGAGATCCCACGCGGATACAAATGCCGGTGGTGTAAAGGCCTGTATCTTGATGGAGAAACGAATCACTTCAACCTTTGGGGCCATCGAGATGGCCGGAAAAAACGAAAGCCATGTCCCAAACGACATCTGGCAAAGGCGGCTGGACTGGTATTGCCTAATACTTACCAAGACGAACAGGATGAATTGACGGCAAATAAAGCCAGTCAATCAAAAGGGACGTTGGACGCCTTTCTAGGCGCCCCAAAGTTTGATGTTGAAAGACTCAATCAGATCATTGTTTTATGGCAAACCCGACAAGTGTTGCCCTGGCGTCACATTGAAGACCCCCTCCTGCGAGCTGCTTTCCTCTTGGCTAACCCAGCGGCGGTCCTTCAATCCAGTTGGTGGGCTAGGCAAACCGGTTGCAAGCTGTATCAGGATTACCATGATCACATGATTGATATTCTGAAGGTATTTAATGTAGTCAAACAAATCCAGAGTAACAAGACAAATCTGATTTTATTAAATTGTTAGAAATTACCTTCCAAGTTTAATCTCATCCACAATGTATGGACAACTCGCGGAGGGAAGAAAGCTTTCATTGGATGCTCAGTTTCTTACATTGATAAAGACTGGAAACTTAAGGTCATGCATTTGACTCTGAAGCTAGTGGCCTGGAACAAGAACGGAAGTCTTCTGGCTCAACCAATCGCAAACTTTTTAATACGTCATGGATTGCATTCAAAGATAAGTGTCTTAGTTTTTTTATCGTTTCTAACACGTTGATTCTGGTTCTCCACATGTTAGCCCAGACAACGGATTCTGGTTCTAACAATAACACAATGGCAGCAGAAATGGAACGGATGTTCCTTGGAGCTGATGAGTCGGTGGAATGGGACTCATCCGTGAACCAGATCCGATGCTACGCACATAAGTTAGCAGTGACGGTCAAGGAAGGATTGAAATCCATCAACTTGACTGCTGGTCACACAAAACCAACAACCAAGCCAGGTAGAGTACCGAGAGTCCTGCTACAGGCCGATGATGGGCCTTCAATCACCGTTGAAGTTCCATCCGATGACGAAGATGGGCCAGAAGAAGATGATCCGGACTTAGCCACTCATTTGGAAGACTCGACTCCAGTCAGTAACACTGAAACTGAAGAAGATGAAGAAAACGATCAAAATACACCTCCCAACCTTATTGAACCCCCGGCTACTCTTCGTAAGGATCCTCTTCCAAGAGCGGTCAGCAAGGTAGGACATATTACCTTCTGTCTATCTATCTATACAATGTACAAGATCAACTAACATAATGTATGTTAGGTCCGAGTGGTTAGCAATGCAATTGCTACGTCACATGCTCGAATTCAACAGTTTGAAACAGTGAAGAAAGAGCTCAACTACACAGGCCGAAGCCCAATATCTGGTCACGGTCACAGATGGGGTATTGTGTTGGATTCTCAGAGTCGAGCTTGTGAGGCAAAGAAGGTATGTTGCTTTCTATGAAGATCATCTTTTTGAAAACACTGATTATTTCGATGTAAAAGGTCATCAATCACATTTTGAATGATGATGAGGAAGGCTATTTTGAAGGTATCACTATCAGTCCCAACAAATGGAAAGAGGTCGAGGCCCTCAACCAGCTCTTGGAGGTCAGCCAACTCAATCCTTGTTCTGAAAGTGATCGATCAGCATAGATTGATTGTATTGATTGTTTTATCTTGATCCAGATCTTTACCCTTTCAACGAAGATGATGGAGGGTGACGAATCAAATGCATGCCACGTTCTCTTCCACTACGACTCCATCATATCAGCACTTAGAGATCATAAAAAGAAAACACCATTCCTCAGCCTGAAGACTATGATTGATGTGATGCTTCCAAAGCTCATGAGCTACGAGTCGGAGGCTTTGGAGTGCGACACGATAGTTTTAGCAACAGTTCTCAACCCGGAATATCGCCTCAAATTCTTTGAGGACAAGTACCCAGATCGATTTGAACGTGCTTCAACTTTATTAAGTGAGAAATTGAACTCGCAACCCGAGTCTAGCAGCCCAACAACAGAAGTAAATCGTACTTCTATCGCTGATACTGAAACTCGTGATTTAAATCCTTTCAAGAAGTACAATGCATTTGCCTCAAAATCCGCACCTCCCACCACTTTGGATATGGAGATTGAAGTTTATGCAAAAGGCAAGTTCCCTTGTAGTCAGGGTATGGATCATTTGATGTGGTGGCGGGTCAGTTTTTCCTCTATCTTGTCTTATGTTTATTCATTCATTTAAACTAATGGCACTTGGTAACACAGCTCCACGAAACCGACTTTCCTCGCTTGTCAGTCCTTGCCAAGGACTACCTAGCCTGTGTGGGGACCTCTTGCGCCATTGAACGAACGTTTTAATCAGCGGCTGATGTTTGTTCGGCAGATCGGGGTGGGCTTTCATCTTGGACTATTGAGCGATGTGTACAGCCAAGCTGAAGGGCAAGGGGAAGGGCAAAACTTGATTGTCTTTTTCATTTCATCTATCTTTGTATGCCCAATCTTTGTATTCTTCTTTTTATTCTACACTTATTTTACTGTTTATTTCTTTTATGGAATATCTTTCATTCCGTTTATATAATGTTAGTTGTTTTAGTAGTACAATGGCCGCAATCGGCTCCTCATAGTGTCTGTTTCGTTGCGTTTTGTTGCGCTCAAGAGCAACGAAATGCCTCGATTAACTTAGGTTGTTGCGTAGGCTATACAACGCAACAACCACTGCACTACTTTGAGGCGCAATACAACAAAAAAAAGGACATTTTGCGTTGTATTTCGTTGCGCTTGCACGTTGGTGGCATACTAATGATAAGGAAAGCCCTGAGCAGTACCTTTGGTTGTAAAGCTCTAAATTACATGTGATGCATGATTTTATTCAGACATACAGAACAAAAAAAAATATGTGTTCAATTGTCCTGACAAAGAATTTTTGAGATGCTCTTGATGTGGGCATCTCAAAAGTGAGGGTGGATCCTCAACAAGTACAAAATTGAGGGCTTGTGTATTTAGAGCTCATAGATTGGTTGCCCTTTCTTTATATTTTATTCTGTGCTTGTGTGGTGGGTGTGGCATGAAAAGTAGATTTGGGGAGGGGGTGCCCTACGTATATATATGCCTAACATGGCCACAAAATCAGTGTGGCTCCCTACAAAAAACCAAGTGAACCATATACCATAAACAGCCATGATCTGTGTGTTGTGAAGATTTTTGGGATTGTAGCCAAGCCGCTGGGATCAAAAGCCTGTTTTCAGGGATATTTGCTCAGAAGTCAAAGTTGTGCCTGTGTAATATGTATGAAATCCACTACTTTGACATACAAGATTGAAATGGAAGGTGTTGGTGTCCATGAAATTGTGTTTTTTTGAAGAAAAAAATCATGCTGCAACTTCAAGGGAGCGCTCTCACGCCCTCACCAAGGGTGTGACTGTGAAAACCCAAAACAAAAGGGCCCTGGCTCATGTTGTGGGTGCGTCCTTTTTCAAACAGGCATGCCAATGCGCAAAAAAACTTGATTGGACTGGCACAGGCGCCACTGGGGCGCGTCAGGCACGCCTTTTCCCCCCAAAAAAGTAGAAAAAAAGTAAGAAATGTTCTACACCAGCAAAGGCCACTATTACAGTCCCAGAAGATGTATAGTGGTCAATAAGAGAATTCTAGTGATTGATTGTAAGGTAGATTGCAAGAGATATCAATAAAATCAACAAAGCAGAAAAGGACCAATGAAAATGGAGTGAGAAGCATCATCCAACAAGTTGCAGCTTATTCAATGGGGACAATGTAAGCAAGTGTAAATTCTCAACAAATCCTATGATTTTCCACTCAATTTTGAAGAACAGATAAGAATCACAGCTGAAACCAATCCAGGCTCACAAACAGTGCAGACATGATAAGATCCATAAAATCAGAAAAGAGGGATGAGAACAAAGACCACACTGTTAAGGAAAACCCCTTAGAAATACACAGGTTGTATTTTGAGCTATGGGACTTAGAAGTGCATGGGTTTTTCTAGACATTTATGAGAGAAAGTCGGGTATATATAGAGTGAGATTTGAGCTAGAAGTGGAATGGCATAAAAACAAGACTGGTGATGTATAGATGGTAAGGAAGCTGAAAAGGTACATTCAGAGACCCTGGCAAGGGCTTTAACAATTGTTTCTTTCTCATTTTTCAGAGGACAAAGTCAAAGTTTCTAGATTTTGCACCTCTTCTGGAACTTTTAAAAAAGTTGGTATCCATTTTATTAGTTTGTTACTGATAACCATACCAAAGATCATTACTCTGATTTTTGTAACTCTATTCTCTTGATCCTTTGATTAGCAATATGTTCCAGTAGATCCTGAGCTTCCTCAACAAGCGGAAGACGAAACTGAGCAGCTGTCCATACTCTCTTATGAAACTCATTCTCGACCATGATAGAAAGAAATGTGTGTTGATTGAGATACTCAAGTAAAGGTTCATCTAGTTCAGCGTCTCCCATACCAATCACGTAATCATACTCTTGGCCTTCATTAATAGCTTTTTGAAGAAGAGCGTCTGCAAGTTCTATCTTACTTTGATTGGCTAGCCAGATATTTAAAAACCTCTTACTTCGTGGTAACACTGCGTTCCAGGCTGTTAATCCTTCATCCTTGAGTTCTTGCTTGATAGTCTCAAAGAGTAAGGATACTGTTTTCATGATCAGTTAATTCAAAGGTACCAGTGTACCAGGAGTTGGACAAAAACATAAAGGAATGATTAACATCAGTAATTCTTTTCTTCACTTGGGCAAAGTGAAATGAAAAGTATTTCAGAATTATAATCAGATGGATTGGGGTAATGGGTAGTAGTAGTACTGACTAAAGTTTGGGTCAACTTTTTCTCCAATAGCAAACCGATATGAATATTCCCTGTCAGGGTATGGCTTCAATTGATCATTCTTTACGTATTCATCTTGATTTAATGTCATTAGCCAAAGAACAAAAAAAGCATTGGTAAGAACTTCAACAAGTCTAGTATCTTCATGATCAATTTCACTGGAATTGAAACTTACCTTTATCTAGATCTGAAAGTATCAATAATATATTTCCACAGATCAGAAAAAGTAATAATTTCTTTCTATCAAAAAGAGAAAAGGTCAACCAGAAATTGACTTACCTTTGATAACTCGATTACAGATCTGTTCGATCCTCTTGACTTCTTCTCGAGTTCCCACTGGAGCACTTTTGATTTCTTTTCCTTCAAAAAACACTGCGGCTCCCATCTCAGCAGCAATAGTAAGATGAGGAATCCCATCAAATCTTTCAAGGAGCTCTTTAGCTGGACCTCCAGAGGTGATCACTAGATCTGATGTTTGAGAGATCTTCTTGAGGATTTTCATAAGCTTTGGATGGTCTTGATTTTCGTATCCCATGAGAGTACCCTGAAATTTTCCAATACACAAGGAGTATATCGTTAGTAAAGCATGTGTTTGACAATGAAGCTTTGATGAATAAGGAGAGTAATCACATGATAGTCAAGAAGTAAAAGTAGTCTTTTCGAATTGATAGCTTTTTCAACTTCTTTGTCTTCCCATCTCAAAGCAGGAACCTCGTATGGAGCCCTATGTGCGCTCAGAGTGGGTATCTCTAGTTCCAATGGCTTTGCGATAGATTGAGTAGTGGTACTGATCAGGATCGCAACAATCAAAGTGTTTACAAAAATCATTTCGCAGGTCAAAAGATGATGACAAATTATGTATTTTGTGTATCGGAAGAATCAGATCTCAGGAAAGTCTTCGACTCAAAGTTCACAACAAATCAGAAGAAGCAAATGCTCATAGGACATGAGATTTTAATGTGTGAACACCATCCATCCAGAGCTGGCTGAGGCTGGCTATGACTGTCGACCCTACGTGTGAGATCTCATACAAGATGCGAGGGACTTGCCTTCAACTTGCACGCAGAGAAGCGCCAGTAAGACTGTCAATGGATCAGCCGAAGTTCAGTGCTCAGCTTCTCTCACGTGAAAAACTATTCGCTCAGTGTGTCGTCGGAAACTCTGGAGCGGGAACGTCCCGACCTGAGGAGTGTTTAAACTCCATACAATGCAACTTTTTGAAGTCAACTGTCGATCGTTTTCTTGTGGTATTGATAATCATTCAAGTATACCTCTCGGCCGTACCCTCGTTAAGGTTTCGGTGACGTTCCAATGGATGACTCCGGATTCAAGTGAGGATCAGAGACGGTAATAACATGGCCAAACTTGCCCGTTCGGTACCCTATCTCGCACCAAGAAACACGAGACGAGCATCTCTTGACTTTCCTCGAGACGAGGGACTTTCAAAGTACTTTAGACCATCTCCGAGTCCAACCCATCTCAAGGCTTGTCGAGCATCCGCCCACTCCTTCCTCTGAATACACAGTACTTGATACAAAACTTGATAAGCTCTTTCGGGGCATCCGCGTCCTCACACCTACAACACTGGATGGCTTCCGGTTACTGTTACTGTCAGAGGGTAGGAAACGCGGGAATGGGAATGGAGCTGTCCCGAGCTGTACTTGCCCCACAGTTTGTTTTGGGCTGAGGAAAAAACACACACACAAAACACCTTCAGTTCAAAGATGCTATGTACACAGCATGTTGAACTGAAAGTCCTTGAAAAGAATATAATCAAAAGAGTCGCAACGGAGCCGGATATGAAAATTGATGGGCTCTGACTTGAGTGATATGGATGCTTCTGATAATGAGTAATGTTGAATAAGAAGCATTTATGTAGACAGAATGATAAGAAATGTTTTGAGCTGAGTCAATCAGGATTAATTAAAGGTATAGGTATGGGATCAAGAGCAACTATGAAACCAATCAGAAGAGAGTTCTTACCAAGAAGTTTTTGCTTTCCTTTTTCCAGCTCTTCTAGCTAAAAGGGCGCTACAATGTACCATACACCGTTGGCTGTTTTTACTAAGCCATTGGTGCTGATTGATGTACTGTGAGAACATCTTTCCTTATCCATTTCTTCCAGTCTTTTACATATTGTTCATCTGCTTCTGTCTGTCATGCGGGTCTTGGACAAACATAGCTTTCTTTGGAGAGAACATTTCAACAATTATCACTTATGGATATGGTACATTGGCTTCAAGAAAGCTCAAGTTGTGAGATTTCAGGGAAAAGAAATGAGTTTAGGATAGATCACTTTAATTGGAAATCATATTATGTAGGATCAAAAGACACTCTAATCTTTCATATGTCAAGAACCTCTGTTTTTTATAAAGAGCCAAATGGTGCACAAAAATTAAAGAATAAAGATTGATATGAATTTGAGATGATTCACTTTCATCATCTTGATTCTTCATTCAAAGTATATCTAACATATAATTACGTATGCTCTCGATGTTGTAAACAAACGCGATATTTTTGCATTGGAAAAATCAGAGGTGGATGGAGAATATGTATTTATCGTAGAGTTTAGAAGCGATTTGAGCTTCACTTGGTCATCGAGTTGAGTTGGTCAAGAAAATTATGAGACTTTGCAGAGATCCGTGCAATCTTTTGGGTGCGTTTTGTCTTGAAAGCATTGTACAAGACAACCTGATATGTTCGTAGTAGAGGAAATCGGTCATATCTATCGTACGTGGACTCACTTTGAGCTTTTAATTTGTCTTTCATTTGAACCAATGATGAAAAGATATCTGAGAATCAAGCATCAAGTGGTCAGTGCTGAGTTGCAGTATGAGGGTGATTTGATGCTTGGATGTATGCACATTGCAGGATCATTGTGCTTGACAAACTACATTATCAATCGAAACTGTGTTTTTGAAACAACACTTTAGTACTCCGCATATGGAATCGAATTGAGTATCAAAACCTTATCAGTATCACCATCAACCCAACTCTCATCCAACTTATCAAAGACCCTCAGCAATCGAAGAAAAGCTTAATCAAAACGAAAAGAAATCCATTCAAGAAAAGAAGAAGGATTGATTCATTGATTGGATCTTAACAAGTAAAAACAATTTTGGAAAATCTCAACAAGACCTTACGATTCAAAAACCTTGGAAAACCTTGAAGAATACTTTGTTTAAGATGAAAAGGATAGACGAATTGATTAAATCATTAAACGAATCAAACCAAGTTTATTTCACATTCGAAGTAAAGTCCCCCAACTTCCCCCCAAAGAAACCCACACTTCATCAAACCATCTAATTCATTTTTTACCTATTGTTTTGTTTTTTAGTTTTTTCCTCCTAAAACTATTGATGGATTACAAAACTTACAAACCAGAATCCAAAGAATGATTAAACTAAATCCATCAATGATTCATTTCACATGGGGACCCAATGGATCGACCTTTAAAACTTCTTTAGGTTTAGTTAGTTTTGTTCAAATCGAATTAGGATTTCCTACTTGTTTACATTTAACTTGTACGAACCTTTCGATCGATTTATTGAATCAAGCTTTAAATGTAAATGGAATATTCCTCTTATTTTTCAATTTTCAAGTTTTCTTACGTATTACTTTTTTTTCCTACAACATACACACATAAATGTTTGGTTGGAAAACGTTTTGGTTTTTTTGGTTTAGGAAGCTAAAAAATTAGGAATTGTGAATATTTTGGCATTGAGAGGAGATCCACCACGACCCAACGAATACACCACCGATCCCACAACCACCACCACCACAACTACTGAATTTAATCATGCAATAGATTTAGTTAAATATATCAATTTGAATTATCCCAAGACGTTTTGTTTAGGAGTAGCTGGTTATCCAGAAGGATCGAGTGAATATGATTCGAATCAAGAACTAAACTTTTTAAAAGAAAAAGTCAATGCAGGTGCTGAGTTTATTGTTAGTCAATTGTTTTATGATACTCAAACTTTTTTGGATTGGTACCATGATTGTCGTCGAGTTGGTAAGTATGAATTTCGGATCACCTCATGAACCAAACACACTGATGGATTTGGTGATATCTTTATGTAGGTATTAGTGTTCCCATCATTCCAAGTATCATGCCAATCCAATCGTATGAATCGTTTCGTAGATTAACCGCATTGACCAAAATAAAAGTACCTCAAACGATCTTAGATTCATTATCACCTATCCAAACCAACGACCAAGCAGTCAAAGATTTCGGACTAAAGCTTTCATTAGAAACCATCCGAACCCTTCGATCACATCACATCAATTCATTTCATCTATGTACCTTAAATCTAGAAGTCACCATCACTCGATTACTTTCCAGTTTGAATTGGACAACTCCTTCGATGAGCAGCACGACTACTACTACTCTATTACTTCCACCTAACGACTCTAGAATCTTACCAATTGTTCAACCTGGATTAGAACCCAACACATGGGACGAGTTTCCGAATGGAAGGTTTGGAGATTCAAGATCACCAGCCTATGGAAAGATAGACCAATATTACGGAGGGATAGGAAAATTATCATGTGATTCTTTGACAGGTTTAAAGCAATGGGGATCACCCAAGAGTGAAGCAGAGATCACCGATTTGTTTGTAAGATATACTAAACGAGAGATCGATTCGACTCCTTGGTCTGATACACCATTATTAGAAGAAAGTGATTTGATCTCAGATACGATTTTAAAGATGAACATGAAAGGATACTGGACAATCTCATCACAACCTGCATGTGATGGGTTTCCATCTGATAATCAATTTGTTGGGTTTGGACCGAAAGGTGGTTATATTTATCAAAAATCATTTGTAGAGTTTTTTTTAAATCAAACTCAATTAGAGATCTTATTGATGGCTATCGAAATGGAAAACTCGAAAGCTGAGGTGGGAATGTTGAAGTATTTTGCTGGGAAAAGGAATTCGGACGAAATTAAAAGTAATGTGAACGTTGGAGAGACTAATGTGGTTACTTGGGGTGTGTTTAGAAGTGCTGAGGTGGTCACTACTACGATTATTGAATTAAACAGTTTTAAAACTTGGAAGGTTTGTGTTTTCTCTATATACATATTCAAAAACTGTCAAAGTTGAGAATTTGATGGGGTGTTTTTTGCTTTTTTTTGCTTTGCTTTGGTTTTGATAGGATGAAGCTTTTGAAATTTGGAGTTCTTGGGAATCTTTATTTCATCATCAAACTGATCATCAAACCAAAACCTTAATCAATTCGATTGGAAATGAAAAATGGTTATGTACAATTATTGATCATGATTTTAAATTAGAAGAAAAACTTTGGAAGTTTTTAGAATTCAATTGTATTTAAACAAATCACAAAAAATAGAAGAGAAACCAAGGTTTGAATCAGGTTGATGTGTATATAGTTTTTGGTTTTTTCTTCGTTTTTGATGGGTTATGCAGTGGAAATCTAGTTTGTTGGATTTGTTTTGACTTTTTGACTTTTTTTCTGAATTTTGTCTTGTATCAACAAACTTTTTTTGTTTTCTACTTTATAATTTTTTTTCTCTAATATAGATACATCACATGAACTTAATTCATATAAAATATCAAATACTACTGTTTCATTATATCTTGGATATCAAAAAAAAAAGTTGAAATTTCAGTTTTTAACTGGATTTCAACACAGCAACCACTGTATTTGTCTGTTTTTCATTGGTGAAGTTTGAAGTTTAATTTTCTTTCAAGGTAGTAAAAACTTCATCCATTCTACAAATCTCGTTAGAGTGAGATTTTTTTAGTTTATATACCTCACGTGATATTCTCCTTCCTAGGCCTATGTATTCATAGGCTGAGGGAGGAGATGTTCGGGGGAGCCCGGTCCCGGGTGCGCGCTCAGTTTCTTCACGGTTAAACCTTACCGGGTGACTGAGCGGCTCAGTTTGTGGCTTGCCGATTTATGCGGGCGAGGCAATTAGAGTTTGGTGGATCAGGCGATCAATACCCCATACAGTGAGGCTCGCGTCGAGTCTCAACTCGTTGAGCGTCCCGTCAAACTCTATGCAAGTCTGACTTGCTTGTGCTCACTCCTAGAGGCCTAAAACTCTGTATTTCATCTTATCAGTTCAAAACCCTGGGTGTACTCCTTACATTTCTGGAATTAAATCGGAATTACTGCCTATCTCGGCTGTACCCTCATTTGTTCCTCCGGTCTATTACCCATAGGAAATTCTTTGTATCTTCCTTTTCTTTCTCACCAAAGCTTTTAAGGTAGACATCCACTGCTTTCGATTTCCACCTACCGATTTCCATTATTTTCTCTTTTTCCCATCCTAGATTGAACCTCAGGGATGCGCCTCCTACGCGGAAAGAGTGACCCGACCACTCTCCCGTTTGTACGTTGTGTTTACCCCACACGTTCTCCATCATCTTGGTGAACTTCATCCTCGATATCGTCTGTCGTTCGCCTTCTACGTCGTATGAGAAAAGCAGGGCTTTCCCATCGTTCTCCTTATGTTCCTTGTTTACCCATCTCCTCAGGGCCCCCACTGGGTCTAGTACCGAGTTCTGTTCAGTCATTCTTTATCCGATTTCCAGTTAGCCTGTGTCTCACGATCTTTCCGTAGTTCGCTCTTTTACGTACCTTATAAATTGTGGTTCGCCTGGCTTCGCTGTCTTGGCCTTCCATACTCTTAGGATCGCGATGCTGCCCTTTTTCGATTCTCTGAAGGACAGGTCTTCCAGTCGGATAGCTCCTTCTAAGGTTGTTTCTCTTACTAGCTCGCCGAGCCGTGCCATTCCCCAAAAGGCGCAGAGAGCTATCGTTATAGCAAGGTCGTGTGCTTTAGATTTGTTATTCAGCTCCGCTATCATTTCGAATAATTTTTGGACTCGGATCGGCTTCTTCTCCTTTTGCTCTCCTTTCTCACCCAACAACTTCCTTTTCTCCTCGCTTCTCGCCGTCGACTTCAGCAGCCAATCTACCGTTTGTTTATCCAGTTCTAGCTGTTTCAAATGTTTTGCCACCTGCCATGCTTTCAAACCCGCTAGATACTTCTCCACAGTTTTCGCCTTGATCTCCCTACTCGGGCCTGACATCTTCTGCACTTCAGATGGTCCCGCCCAAACCACAAATCCGTACACGTCCTTTCCCTCTATTGGTTCTTCTGCGTTGAACACTCGTCCCGTGCTTTCCACGTAGGCTTTGAACTTTTGTACCGCGCTTCCGTAGCTTTTCATTTTGTTGTCGGTCCATGCGCCTTGCACCAGGTGCTCCGATACCGGTTTTCTCCAACTCTCTTCGCCCTCGCCGTCTTCATTCCTTGCAACTCTTTCGAAGGTTGCGCGTCCTTTCCTCATAGGCTTCTTCTGATTCGTACTTGACATATTTAGTGAGATGTTTCGGGATCTCTGGTTTTTCGTGGTGTTTCCGTTTTTTCGTTCCTCTGTTGCCTCTTGACAGGATGTCGGCGTTGTTGTTGCCCGTTCTTACGTATCGCTCTTCTATTTCACAATCTAGGTACGCTAATTCTTTTTGAAGTAATTTCCATTCGTCGTTCACTGACCAATCCCTAGACTTCTGATTACGTATAGCCGCTTCGGTTCCGGTGTTGTCCGTTAGGACCAAAAATCTTCTTCCCCTTGTTTCAATTGTGTTTCGTATCATCTCGAGGCTGATTCTTACGGCGACAGTCTCTAGCCACGCTATTCCGTGTTTCACACCTCTCTCGTCGATTTCGTTCCAACCGTCTTTGAGTTTCAGCTGTGTCCACCGCTTCCCCACAATCACCCCTATACCAAAACTTGTGGATGCGTCTCCAATCCACCCGATATTTTCGACTCCTTTCTTGGGAAGTAATCTGTGGTTCTTGAAGTTAGTTAGAACTTCTTCCCACTCTCTTAAGTCTTCTCTAACGTGGTTCGGTATTCCCCGTATGGCTAACTCATTTTTCCATCCTGCTAGCATTCCGTAGAGTCCTACGTTGTAGCATTTCATTTGTGGCATCATGTAGGTTACATGGTCTAGTCTACCGGTCAGTTTCTGTATTGCCTTGTGTGTATGCGGGCCTTCGTTCGCTATCGCCTCTCTGATCTGTTCAAGTCTTTCTTGCCTCTTCTTTTCCGGTAGACGAACTGACTTGTCTCTACCGTTCCAGATGAAACCGATGTACTTCTGCTCGGTTTGGAATTCGGAATACTTTCCTTTGTTGGTTTTCACTCCCAGTACCGCGCTCGCGTCAACCACGTTTTTCATCGACATTGGGTTGGCTTCACCTGCCTGCCTGACGAACAGATTGTCGTCGACCCAAACACTTCTACAAAACTAAATTTCTTCTTCATAATCGCCCTCCACGCGTCAGCCGGTCCACTGAAGCTCCCGCACCCTGCCACGCCGCCAAATGACACCCTTGTGTCTAGGATGAAACGACCTTCTGACGTCTTTAGCATTAAGTATCGCCACTGGTCGGGGCTGGTTGGAATTTGCCGGTAGGATTTTTCCCAGTCGAAAATCCCCAACTCTAGTACGCCGTTTTCCTTGCTGAAGAAAGTCGCGACGGTCCTAAAATTGTCCCAACTGGTTTTGAAGTCCTCCTTGTTGACGTATGAGTTGACTGACGATATTCCTCTTACGTGTTTCGGGTGGGACAGGTCATTTATTACTCGAGTAGATCCGTTGTTGTTTGTTACCATGCCCATCGGGCTGGTTCGGAAGAAACCTAAAGCCGACAGCACTTCATCCTCTGTGAAAGGGCCTTGCATCCGTCCAGACTTCAACTCTTTTGATAATTTTCCTCTTATCTCGTCTTTCTCCTTAGCGCTTGTTGCGTGATTGTCGGGTGCGTAGAATTTCTTGTCACCGACCGTATGTTGAGGGATTCCTTGCGTGAAGCCATATCTGAAGCCTTGTAGTACGTAGCCGTGCTTCTCCATCAAGTTCAGCGCTTTCAGTGTCCTTTCCCACGCTCCAAGGTCCATCTCGCATTCGACCTTTTCCGGCCACACCCTGTTCATGTGGTAACCTCCCTCCGGGAGTGTCGCTTCCAAATTTGGTATAGGACACCTGTATTCGTTCACTAGGCCCGTCTGCAGGTGGTTCGGGACTTGGTCCGTTACGGGGTGGGATGACTCCACCTCTAGGTTTCGTTTTACTTCAACACTGACTTTCTCTTCTGGAGGCTCAGCTCTTGGGCTCTTTATGCACGGGGTTTGTATCTCTACTTTCTCAGGGTCGTCTGCGGTCACGGGTCTATTGGCAGAAAAGGTTTCCGTTGTGCAAAAAAGGTTTTTGGATTCATTACTTCACGCAACCAGAACAAAGAACACCGGCAACAATTCCCTCTCCCACTCCAATTAGGTTGCTTGGCGACTTACTGTTTCTCGGCCTCTGTTGGGGCGCTTGCGTTACCGCTCCCCGAGATGACGTTTCCGCCTCCTCTTCCCTTAGGGTAACTCTTCCCTTTCCCAGCTCCTTCAGTTCCGAATGCATGGTTTGCGTCTATCTTCTGGTTCGCGTTCCAGGATCCGTTTGCTCTTTTGATGGCGTTGTAGTTTTCCACAAAATTTCTGCCTTGATAACCTACGCTCGCCGGTTTACCCCAGCTCCTGTTTGGCGCCGTTTGACCGTTGCTTGCGTATTGGCTGGTCTGGGGGGGAAGGAACTTCCTGTGGGTGCAACCGTCTCTTCAGCACATTAGTCTTTCCGTCTGCAGCCGATATGCTTACTTTGGTTTGATCCGTTGCTGTTATTGAACGCGAAGCCTCTTTTCGCCACCGACTTCGTCAGCCCGGTAGTAGGGTCGATTTGTTCTTTCCCGCCGCCTGCTACGTAGGGGTTTTCGGCGTACTTCCTTTCACCGTTGTTATCGGCTTCTTCCTTTGCTTCCCTCAATATATCTTTGTGGAAGTGGCCCGCGTCTATCATGACCCGTTTACCGTTCTTCTTCTTCACGACCATCACTACGAGGCGCACTTTCATGCAGTACCTTAAAGCAACCATCCAGCACTTAGTCGATCTTCGTATTTTCACTACGTTTTCTTTGTGGCGCATGAACATCTTTGCGGCTGTTGGTCTGTTATACTCTGTTTCTAGGTACTTGATGAACAAATCTATCGCGTCTGTCCATGCGCCGTACGTCATTCGAAGTTCTTCCGGCGGTGTCAATCCTGAGTACGTGGCTGTGGAATCGTCTTCTTGCAGTTCTTTCAGGGACTTAGTCTTCTTCTTTCCGACTTGGTGGTGGTCTTTTTCTATCCACACAGGGTCAAACACTGTAAGCTGGACGTAGGCCTTTAGGGTTTTCATTCTGTTTTCGAAGTAAGGTGTTAACGGTAGCAAAATGGTTCCTTCAATAGGTTTGCCTATCATGTAGGTGATCCCCTCCTCTGTTTCTGTTTGTTCGGGTAGCTTGGTTAGTTGCGGTTATTTGTTGGCTGACTACTCCTGCTATGCAGGTTGGTTAATGCTCACCATCATCCCCTTCCTCGCTGTTGGGTTCCTCATCTGTTTGGAGGTCATCTGGCTCTGCCGGTTTTTTCGCTTTGGCTGCCGTCCTTTTAGAGTCTATAGGAGTCTTCTTCGTGACCGCCAAAGTCTGCTCTTCTTCGCTCTCGCTCTCGCCACCTGGTACCAGGGACTCTGTGCGTGGGCGTTGGTTTACGCGTTGCGTATCAGGTGGGCCCGTTGGCGATCTCGCGCGCTTGTTGCCAGCGACGTTTCTGACGTTGTTTGTTACGTTGTCTCGGTCTTGTTGCGTAGGATGTTCTCCTCCGTACACCGCATTGAAAGCTCTGAGCATCTCGTCAGCTCGATCTGAGTCACCCCAATAGTACTCGTGTTCGGTTCTTTCCATCCACTTCGCCTTCCGGCTTTCGTGGTCTAGGTTCTCTGTCAGACAGAAGGAAGGAAAACCAGTTGTCTTTAGTTTCACGGCCTTTTTAGCATATTGCCGACGGTCTCTTTTTATCCGGGTGATTTTTGGATATGGTTTGCATCTGTGTGCTTTTCCACTTGGTCCTTTTTTTGGTCACGGTATAGCCCGTTACGAGCCTCAGTATTTTGTGACTGGAGCACTTGTCTTTGCTTAGGTAAGTTGCCTTTAGCTTTCCTGCGGACATTCTGGCGCCTCTTCATTTTTTGGGCTAATGAATTTGTTTTCCCTTGGTATGACAGGGTTGAAAAGTAGAGACGGTGTTTGTTGGGTGAAGAGAAATGCAGATCTTGTGGGTGACAGGTTTTCGACTATTTTGGAGGTTGCTAGTGTGCCGTTCTTTGGACTTCTCTTTGACTTGTTTACTAAAGAAAAAAAAAATTTCCGCTTACCGTCTCCTTGGACTTCGTTCTCTGGTTCTCTTAGTACTTTTTCTTCCTCCTTCTTGCTTGTACTAGCGACTGGTTCTTTGTTTGCTTGCGGTTTTTGATTCTCGACATTCTCGTGTTCCCCTTCTTGTTGACCTGAATTTGTTTCTTGGGTTTGTTGTTGTTCCTTGCTTGTTCCGGTCTCACCTGACTTGGACTGGCTTCTAGTTTCCATATTTGAGGTCTCGTGTCCCTTCTGACCTTTCCTTGTGATTCTTATCTTTGTACCCGCTGCCGTGATTTTCTTCTTTGCTGCTTCTATTTCTTCGTTGAATGATGACATGACTGTGAAAGACTACTCTTGAGTGTTGTATGAGCTTTTACAAAAAAGAAGTTTATAGGGGAACGGGGTATAGAAACTATGAATGTCTTGATGCTATTTGCAAGCTTTCAAGCGGAGGTGTGAATGGTTGTGTACAGCGGAATTTTTTTCCTAGATTTGGAATCTTGCGATGTGGGAGCTGTACTCTCGTACAGGCTGTACAGTTTACTCACTACCTCAGACCTTTGCTCATGGAACTTTCCCCTTAAGTCGTGCCTTGGTTAAGACCAGCAATTATATATTTGTTTCTCAATGTCTAACATATAATGAAATAGATGTAAGAAAAAAGTTGGAAGAAAATTGAAAATGTTAAAACTAGCCTGTACCATCACATTATGTAAGATGAGTTTGGAAATTTTGTGATACTTACTTGATGTGTTTTTTTAAAAGAAAATTGAGAAAAATTAAGGTATCAAGCAGCTTGAATTTGAAAGATAGTTGAAGTTTTTGAAGGAAGTTAAAGTGTTATACAAAAGTTTGGGTTGTTTTACACACATATATATACAGTAAGAAATAGGTCATATGATTTAAGATTTTATTCATAACCTTTCAAAATGAATCAGAAATAATTCATCAATCTAGTTTTAAAGTGCTCAAAAAGGTACATATTTGGCTTAAGGGCTCATGGGGATCATCTTTTCTGAAAGATTCTTGTTTTTCTTTCTGTAAGTCTAAGCACACCAAGGATTTTCTGTCCACTGCATCTTTCTTCAAGATTATACAATCAGAAAATCATCAAATCTTACTGATCTTTTGCTGAGATATAGGACAATGAAGTTGGGTAACCTTCACTTCTGATTATGAAACTGTCAAACTAAGCTAAGGGATTTTTGACCATTATATACTATCAGAATTGAATAAGTCATTCTGCTAACTCAAGCTAAATGGTAACATTATGCAAATGTGTTTTGACGTTGATCAGCAAGGATGATGGTCATGGGTCAATATTTTGGCTTTTGTTATAGATCCAAAAATGCAGATTTAATGCAGATTCAACCCATTTTCAATCATTTGTTGCTTTAAATGTAAGCTTTTTTTCCATGGGAAAATCATTTTATGCTGGTAGTGTCTGAAAATCCAAGGAAAAAGAAACTCATATTGAAGGTCTCAAATCTGGGAACAAGATCCATTTTTCTTTTGAGATTTATTTGGTCTCTTCCTGGCATTGATTCAGTACTTTATCATTCTTTTGCTTTTCTGTCCAGAAATCATATTTTTGGTAGTGTTTGTTTCCAAAATGGCTAGAGGTTGATTAGGGTGGATTTTTTTGTATACATCTGTCAGAGTATAGAAGGATGTCTCATCACACCTCATTCCAAGGAAGTAGACACTGTGTCCTGAGCAATATCACAGGGAGACAAGAATACACCAATCAGCGTCTTGTCAGCTATAATGACCTCATTCTATAATTTCACCTCTTTGAAAACCCACAACTGTGGAAAGTCACCTTTATCTCTAGCTTCAGGGATTTGACAAACATTTCAATCATCTTCTGCTTTCTCAATACACCACTTTGCTCTTACTTCCTCCTGATCCAATTCACTAATCTTACCTCTCGAAAGTTTATCTAATCCAGTCCAACCTATCATTGCTGCATTATCTCGACACAACTCTTTTGGTGGAACCATAAAGTTTAAACCAGGATCCACTTCTTTCAACATATCTTTCATTCTGTTCATGATGTAAGTTTTGATTTAATTGACTTTAAGTTGAATTTTAGCATCAGTGAAGAACTTACCGATTTCTAAGCATTGTATTACTAGCTACTCCACCACTTAACACCAGTCCTGAGATTTGTATGTCTTGAGACTTTAATTCTTGAATCCAATATCGAACCTTACGCTCTAATTGAGCTATAGCAGCTTCTAGAAACGCTTTACCGATTTCTCTTTTAACATCAATTGAGATCGGATCAGAGATTCTTCTCACTGTAGCTGTACGTAGACCACAGAAAGAAAACGTATCAGGTCCCGTACGTTGGGCTACTGGGAGAGGTGGTTCGGGTTTGCTCGGTGATGGATCAAGGTTGGGTTCGTTGATGAACGCTTCGAGAGCTGGTCCTCCACCTGAATGACCCAGTAAATCACGTGTAACTTTATCAATTGTTGAACTGTTTGTGTTGTTTTTTGGTAAATTTATCAAGAAATCAGTAAAAAGTTCAAAGTCTAAAAAAGAGCACGAAAATGAAAACAAACCCGATTGATTCATCAACTGTTTGTGCCAAGATTTTAAATTCGAAAGTCGATTTAACAAGAATTAAAAGAGTATGACCACCTGAAACTAATAAACTTAAGAATGGAAATCGAATTGGTTCAGATTCGGTAAGGAAAGGTGTAAGAGTATGTGCTTGCTAAATGTGTAAGAAAACTTTTAAAAAAATTGAGTTTTAGATAGATGATCGGAAAAGATTCAGAAACGAATTACGTACCATATGATGAACTGAAATGAGAGGTTTAGAGAAAGCAACAGATAAAGTCTTGGCAGCTGTGGCTCCAACTGCAAGGCATCCGGCTATACCAGGACCACGTGTATAAGCTATTGCGTCTATCTCTTCTAAAGGAATTTTAGCTTCTTTAATCGCTTCGCGAATTGCGATAGGCTGAATTATTCATCAAAAGTGAAATCAAGATCAGTAAAGTACTTTTTTTGTATCTTTTTTGAATGATATCAACTTACGATGTTGAGTTGATGAGCGTTTATGGCATGGTATGGATGGATTCCTTGGTAGACAGCGTGTACTTTTGCTTGAGAGATGATAATGTTAGAATGAATGGTTCGATTTGAGTCGATGATCGCTGCGCAAGAGTCATCACAAGACGATTCGATGGCTAGGATTCGAATGATATCGTTAGTTTTGATCGATGGTATCCCGAGAGTATATGGTCTAGTGAAGCTTTTGAAAGGATGAGCTGAGTTGAGTCTGAGTCGGGTGAGTCGAATTGACATTGGTGTTGTGTAAAAAAAAGTTGATACCTTTGCCCTGCAAACAGCATTTGCGCTGATACATAAAGTCATCTGACATTCAAGTTCAACCTATCATCATGAGCCACAACTTGATCTCATTCCATCACAATTGGTTCCTCAACAGCAATCCAACTGGAAAATAGAACCAGATCTCCATTCAATCTATGCTCGCATTGTGATGCCCCTCCTCTCAGGAGTCTCATAACCCCTCAACATTTGCCATGTAAAATGATCATAACACCTCAGGTACAAGACCACACTTTTGCAAAGAAAAGCAAAGGCCAAACTTGTCACATAAGGTGCTCTGCTGGCCACTTTGTCTATTTACCCTGATCTGTTCTCAAGCCATATTCAGGATCACAGTTGGCACTGGAATCCACCGATGCTGAAATCCTATCTTTGGTTTTATTATAATTGGTAACTTGCAACTTTTTACATTTTTTTCATTTTCAAGACAAACAATCCAAATAACCCCAGATAGGGTTGGATCTGGAGCAAATCTGAAATTGAAGATTGCTTAAACGAGAACGCAAAATGAAGCATTAATGTTGAGCAACAAATAACATCAAGTTTAAAACAGATTTCAATGTTTTTTTTAAACATGAACCTTGCTTTATATCTACAGAAATTAGGTACCGTCATGTTGAGGTGATTATGGGAGATTTTAAAAAGTAATGTCCAATAAAGTGATGCAAAGGAGTATTTGAAACAAAATGTAAAGGTCAACTCCAAACAAGGACTTGAAAGAGTAGCAGTAAAAATGTATATGAAGGTGGGTCAGGAACAATCTTTCAAAGCGATTGTCGATGGAACCAACCATGTACCGGGAGCTATGTGTATAGTGTAATTGCTCAATAACCTCATCGAGTATCCTTGCCTGAAGCTCTGAACTTCACTTGAAACTGATCCCAGGTGAGCCACCCCAAAACTCGGCTGGCTCTTTTGTGGGAGAGCTGATTCAACCGAGAAGACTAGCAATCCCCTCTAATTGACCACCAATAGAATCAGTAATCTGTCCTAAAGGATTCCCATTGGGGTTAAGAGCGCCTCCTAGGCCTTCTTTTCCTAGGATTCCCTTTACAACATTTTGTCGCTCTTCAGGACCGCAGAATCCAACGGTACATTCTTGTGCAGGTGCCAAACCACGATTACAGACGTATTGCTAGGAAAAATCGGATGACTTTAGCAGCTTATTTCTAAACAAGATTTGTAGAGTGATCACAACTTACTTGCAATTTTGGTTCTGCGAGAGAACTCTAAAAACACAATAAATGTAAGTGAATATTTTCAAGAGGAATACAATCACTTAAACTTTGTAGCTCACCAAAGTGGTCACTGTCTTTAAGATCTTATTAACTCGATCAGGGACGTTTCCAATGAATGTTCGGAAAACAGTTTGCACGTAAAATGGGATATTCTCAGCAAAAGCCAAAAGGTCATGACCTGCTCCAAAGTGTTGAATCAATGAGTTTTTCCTTGATTAGTCAGATGGCTGAGATCATGAACCCACCTAATTGTCCACAATAACCACCTAAGACCGTCAAAAGTCTTGAATTAAGATCACTTTCATTGATTGTTATTTTTCTGTTGGATTACTCACGATTGAACGTGTAGAGACTGGCAGGCCTACGATTCGTAAGCGCATCCAATGCTAATCCATACGCTACCAAGTTCACTCCTATACCACTGATAGAACCTTACCGTCAATGTTATACTGACATGATGACTAGTAAAGGTGTACATACAAATGGTCAACGACTGTTCCAGGGCACGCTTTTTGTACGGGTATATTCGAAGCGCCCGGAAGGAAAGAAACTCCCTGGAAGGATAGATGTGGATCAATCAACTACGCAACACGAAAGCAAACCAACCGCACTCACCCTCATGCTATCGCTCTGAGGGAATACTATTTCATCTTGTAGGGTGAATATGGAGGTTGTTTGCACTTGGGCTACATTATGAGTGTTGAGTGCGCGAAGCAATCTACTTCTCTACACATAGTTCAAGCATACATCAGTGCGATCATTGTTCATCAAAAATATAGCATCCACCTACTTGAGACATCTGCAAACTGGCCACAGAACAGCCACCAATGGCAGCTGAGGGACCGCATCCGAGCGGGGAGAGAGTCGTGCCTTTGAGAGACCCGGCGATCGACACAAAGTTCATGACCAGCTGCCGAGCAGAAAGCCAAAAGTCTGTAGTACCGCAGTCAGACATCAGAAATTCATGCTCGTTGTTTTTTGTTTGTCTCTGAAAGAATGCGAGGTACTGACTCAAAGTCCAATGTGACTACCAAGTCCATGGTTTATATATAGAGAACCCCCACCATTGCAAAAAGCATGTAAGTTAGCCCGAGAACAAGTGATCATCAGAGAAAAGATACGAGACGTACAGTAAGGCCACCTTGACTATAGCCGAGCATACTAATTCTCCCTCCGGTTGCAGGCGACCGAGGGGCGAGAAACATTATGGCATAGGCAATAAACTCGGCAGAGAGCTGAATGTCATCAAGCGAGCGCCCTTGTTTTTTCGGTGAGAAAGAAGGCAATCAGTGAGGGTAGATATGTGTGCGGTTATGGTAGCGGCTCAAGACTCTACTTGGAAGATCCACCCAACAGACGTCAAACCCAGCACGAGGTAGACCAATACCAAATGGACCCTGTACAATGTGTTCCATATCAATGCGAGGAGCAAATCAAGAAATCAAATCGCTTGGACGCACCTTTGCATATGCTTCAGCAGCAGCACAACCTGGATATGGAAAATCTCAGCCGATCATTCATCTTAATCCGACATAGAGACTCACTTGTGCAAGGAACAAGTAAGACAATTCCTAAAAGATGTCATAAGAATTGTTAGTGAGTGTAGGATACCACGGAGAACGTTGATGATGGTGGAGACTTCACCATTTGGGCTGTTTCTGATTCCGTTCGGGCACGTGATGGCTTTTTCGTAAGCAAAACGACCTTGAGTCTAATCCTCATGATACAGTCGCCGAGAATACCACGTAAATCAGAGAGCATCAGAATCTTCACTCAAAATGTCAATGTGTTGTAGGTAGTGATCAGCTTACAAAAGGTGCATCGCCTGGACGTGTAGGGGGAATTGGGCCGTCAGGTCGACCACAGGCGTTGTAACTGATTTGTTTGGGTCAACAGACTTGTATCGCGATTGAAAATCCGTATAAATACCATTGAGATGAAAACTGATCACTCACTCGGGAACACCTAACAGGAGTCCATGCAAAAAGCTTTCCTGACCATGATTACCAGAGCCTGTCGGTAGCAGATTGCCGAAAACGTCTCTTTTGACGGGAGAAAACGAGTGACGATTGCTGGAATGAGACTGCGCAGCTCGCCTTTGCGGCGAGGAAGACGAACGTGTTCTTTTTTCGAAAGACTGAGTTGCATCGGCTTCGCGTCGAAGATGATTTTTGTCCTCATGGTTGTGTGCTTCAACTACGATTAACGATAGCAAGACAGCAAACGTCGATGCAACGATTAATACTCTTGTGAGCATATTGGATTAGTGGATAAAGATTGACTGGTGGTTGAACGCCCACTGGATGCGTTTATTATAAAAATGAAGAAATCAAGCAGGAGAGAGGATATCTGAAGTGGAGCTTCTTATAGATGAATTGGCTCCATACCTTTGTTTCGGCCTTCTCTTCGTTCAAATTAATGCGGCATAAATGAAACATATCATAGACAAGTGAGAGAAAGTACCGGAACTCCTTCGAGAAGACAAGCTCTCACGGCAGCATCAGCAAAGCAACTCAATCACTTTGACTCTTGAGGGCATTGAAATTTGATAACGAATCCACTGCGCGGAACGCGTGACACGGCCGCGCCTGGCCGCGCTCGAAGGGCTCGCTTTTACCGAGTTACATCACGGGCTGGGTAGCACCCGACCGGCGCGCGACGGGAAAAATCTTCAGGCAGGCTTGCAATTGGGCAAAGGAAAGGCGGGGTGCCCATTCGTTTTTTCATCTTGTTGACCCATGAGTTTATTCTTCTTATTTGATGTGTGAAATTAAAGTATGAGTTTTATTGTCAATGAATTCTCCACTTTTTAAAGAAGTTTAGCATGATGATTGATCAATTGCAGTGGCTTTTGTGATTATATCGGCAGCCGATAACGGTCGGGTGGTTGATCACCATCTTAACTGGGTTTTCTTTCTTTTTTCTGATAGCCTTGTCACTTTTAAGATAAGAGTTAGAGTATGTATTTCGAAAAAGCTTCCGGAATTTGGTGGTATTTGATTTTTTTGAAGGTTTGGCAAGCTTGACTATCCTGTAGTTCAATATCTTTGTTCAAACAAAAGTTCAAAATTTCTCACGCGGCAAGCTCAAAGCTGGGTTTGATTTCTGTTCTCACAAGTTTCTTTCACATTTGCGCCACCACTTCATCATATGGATCAACAAAGTGCGAATTTGACTGATTTCGACTTCAAACCTCTTCAAACGCAATCAATAACCTACGCTACATCAATAAGTCACACCTTCAGCTAATCGTGTGCATCAAGATCATCCTTTGAGCGGAAAGAATTGGGGACGATGATTCAGCCAGAGGAGCAAAAGATGCTGGACTTCGTGGCAACAATACCTCATAACGTGAATCCTTATTTCGCTGTCGCCACTTACCTTGAACGTGAAGCTAAGGTCAGTACAATCTTACGGTTCTCAATTACCCTCTGTGTGAGATTTCAATATGCTTACTTGTGGTATCTTGATTTTGTGATCCCCGCACACAATTTGGACATAGCCTGTCGTGTTGCCACCCTGGGTCCAGATTGTCATGGGAGTGATTATAGGAGGCTACTTTATGCACGTACCATTCAGCGCTGCAAAATATGGCACATACCCAGAAGACTTATATATTTTTGATCTCTTCCTTCATTCAGAATGCTTCTCCAATGCTTGTATTTGTTTTACATCAGAATCATCACGAGGACTTTTAGGTTCTATTCCACCACAAGACGTGAATAAGTTTCCGTGACTTAAATATAGCACGATTTCGAGACTAATCATGATCTTTGGCTTATGTGACGCAGTAAACCTCGTGAAGATCGATGTACCTAATCTGACTTGTTTGGGTCACTTCATTTATACCTTGTGTACGTGGAACATATATACAAGGGGAGCTCTTTCTCATTGTTCAACTCAAATATTAATGTAGATATTTTTACTTCGAGACCTAGTGGTACTAGCGGATTTGATCTTTCAACAACTTATAAACGCGGGTCTTGTTTCCGATCACAAGAAACTTCCTCTGTTTGGTATAAAATTTGTGGTCCTTCTCAGTGGTTCTTGGTGAGCTCCCAGAGACGAGTACGTAGATAGCTTTGACACTGGCTGATGTATATCTTGTGATGCGTCAACTCATAGGTGTGGGTCAATTTAATTCCAATCGTTGATATCTTTGCATATGATACGACGAGTAGAATATTTATGGACTGTTTCAGCTTTCATATGGGTGTGTTTTTGCCAGATTGTGACCTCCATCTGGGATAAGTCGTGGTGTACGGTTCCCCCCCAGGAGAGAACATCAGCACTTCCCAGGCCTCTTCGTTGGTTTCTGAACATGACCTTCATGTGCTTGGCACTTTGGTTTATACGTACGTACCGCTTCTTCCGCTTCTTTGTGTGTTCACCGTTAACGAGCTCTCAATTCTCCGGCGAATCAGCGGCTTTGATCGTGATCTTCATTAGTGCCGAGTCGGAACTTGAGGAGTTGAGAGCCGTACTCAAGGCCATCACTTCAGACTTGCGTCATCAAGGTGCGATGGCTAACATGGAGAACTACAGACGGATGGATCTTTTGGTAAGATTGATACCTGCCAGACAGTTGGTAGTACATCGAGTGAGTGATTATCACCAAGAATGTCTGTGATGATTGAGCTGATTATGACACGCTCATTCATCAATTTAGGACCGCATGGCTCGCTTGTTCAGACTGTCGATGATGATTGGGATTACTGATTTGAGTGTTTTATCTTTGGTGGGTGATTAATGACTAGGCCCGGTTCTACGTAAAAATCTATCTCGCGCATGATCTGATCCAATCATCCTCACGATACGTCAGATCTACGGGCCACTCTTAGCAATCTCCATCGGGACCATTCGCAAAAAAACCAGCGAATGTACTTTTGCCATCGCCACTTGTACGGCAGAGCGGTCCATACAATTCAAAAGAATCGAGCGTAGGTTAGCAAAAGAGCATCAGACGCTCCTACAGCACGCCCTCGCTGCATATGGCTCGACCTTGATCTTTATCCCTGTTATTGCCTGGCAAGTAAGCACATGAGACCGCCGTCCAAAGGAGAACACTTCTACTTTGTCATATTGTTATCTCATGATGTTTTCTCTATGGATATGCAGTTATCATATAAGGGCACTACTTTTATGCAAAACAAAAAGTGGCTTATTCTCACACAAATCGTTAGTTTATCAGGGACTGGCCTTCTATCTGCAGTCGGGATACATACTGACAATTCACTCCTTCCAGGGAATGCACGGTCCTTTCGCCATTGGCGGGAACATGTTGAGTCTTCCTTTTCTCGTAATCGTGCGATAATTGATTGTAAATTGACCTCGAATATGATCTCTAGCATCGGATTCCTGCTTAATCAACAAGCAAAGAGATTATTAGAAACGCACAGGGCGGTCACAGAAGCATGCCTAGGCTCTAGCAAAGATAAAGAATCTTACGAGTCGTCGTGCCCAACGGATTAACGCGCTATCGCATTGAACTGTTCAAGTTATGGTCCCCATTTGTATGATCTTTGTGAATATGATGATTGGAATTTTCTCCATCCGAGCTGCAGATGAGCAATCAGGTTTCATTGCCAGTCTAATCAAGGTACAACTTCAGGCATAGTTCCTTCGATGCAGTTTCAGGGTGCGAGGTATAAAGCCATAACTCATAGTCAGAGTTTTTACATCATGGGAATTTGAGATTTGAATACACAAATCATCAATTCTCATCACTCAGCACCTAATCAAAACTTTTACATCTCATTATCCATTCTCAAAGGTGGAAATAAGAATTTCTTTCAAAATTGAGTTCAGTCCAAGAATTAAGAGTCATGATCTCAGTCACCAATGATCTGAAAGCTACACAGGACAAACTTAAGGCATTGGGGATAAAGGCCAAAAAGACCAATCTAGGGGAAGGTACTAGCAAAAGAGAAGTTACCGGAAATACAACTATGAGGAGCCAATCAAAGAACAAAGTAGTACAAGGCCCAGGAAATGAGGCAGGTAATGAAGGAGGACAGGTTATAAGCAGTGTGGTGACTGGATCACAAAGTCAGTTAACGCCAATCAAGGCAATACATAAGAGGAGAGGTACAGGATGAAGAAGAGAACAAAGGAAATGACCCAGGTAAGTTGTAACACCAAGAGGTCCCTTCACCATTATAATCCTTCACTACTTGGCTGAGGGGATTCAGGGGTGGTTCAATTTACCTCTCTTTCTTGGATCACATGAGGAGTGATGTGGAGGTACAGGGAGCCGCAGAGAGGGTGGTACAGAAGAGATGTACTATGTGACTACAACTGAGTCAGAAGGGGCAAAGTAGACCAGTGGAGGTTGTATAGGGATGGTACCATCCAAGAGACCCATGGAGGGGAGAAGAGGAGTGGAGAGTGAGGAGAAATTAGGGCAGAGAGGAAGTAGAAGAAGAGTGTATGCTGATTATGGGATGTGTTTGGAACAGCCACAGATCCAGAGAAGAAGCAGTCCGTCAAAACAAGATGCTAGTCAGCAATAGAGTTTGCCTTTGACATGGAGCAAAATAATTTAGCAAGAGATATGTTGCAAGTTTCAATTTTGTGTATGGCAACTGTCAGCCTAAGTCTCAGAATGGGTGTTACAGTCGTTTTCAAAAAGGATGAAATTGAGGCACTTCAAAACGGAGAGGTGGACTGTGCACCACCTGTGAAAGGTGTCAAAAATGCATACATAAATGCTGTCGTAAAAGCATAACCACATTTTATCCAAAAGTGACTGTGGCACAGTCAGTTGAGCGCCCTCATCACGATGTGTCAAACACCTCTCAAGTCTGCTCCCTTTTTGGGTTCGAGCCGGACTGGCTTGCCTTTTTGTCATCACACATTTTGACAAGTTTTTCTTATTCAATCTGCTTGATATCATAAAACAAAACAATGAAATCGCTCCACTATACTTGTTTGCTCACATATAATTGTTTTTGCTCTATCCGTAAGTCGAGACAAAAATATTTGCGATTAAACGAGGCAGACCGAGTCAAACACAGGACTACCAGTAACCTACCAGAGCAACTGACCACTGTGCTACCAAAGATTGTGCTATTGTAAGTGGGCAACTTATTGATCACCGTACAATGGTCAATCTGTCAGGTAAGCTGGATACCTTTCACAGGTGGTGCATGGTCCATCTCTTAATTTTTGAAACACCTCGATTTCATTCTTTTTGAAAACAACTGTACATGCTTAGACTGGGATGAACAAAACTTGCACCAAGGGGTAAGTGGGACATGCCAAAAGCCAGGTTGAGAACAGTTTTCAACATGTCTTGTTTTCAATTCAAAAGAACAGTGACTGAGACGTTTCTAGATGGGACCAGACAAAAATTGCTCCCAGAATGATAACAGTCACCGGAAATCAGGCTGTATCAGACTGTATCCAACCTATCAATTGAAGCTCAGCCAGGCAAAGATTGAGGAGGATAAAATGATTGCATCCTGATAGGATGCTTGCACTTGGCTCAAGATATGATCTCAGACAGGTCTTCCTCACCCTTCATACCCTCTTTGACCAGGTTTTTCAACCTTTTCAAACCCAGAAGAAGAGGCAAACAAAATTGATTGTCCCATGATTAACGTATGTTCCGTGACTGAGACCGTTCTGACTTTGTTGTCAGAATTGTCACATCTAGAAACTGTTGTAGTCTGTTCTCACGCCTACGTGGCACAAGCCTGGCTCGCAGCGCTGCGCAGCGCTGCAAGCCGCAATTCCTGAAGCGCAGCAATAAATATAATCGGCCAAGCCCAGTAGCTTTAGCCGCAGCGGGAAAAAGACCCTCACATGAAAAATAAGCTGAAAGCGTTATTTTTTATCGCAGCGCTTTGCAGCGTTGCATGACAAAAAAAAGCGTTTTTTTTGTAAAGGGAGCCACAAATTTAAACATCAATTCCAAATATAGATCAAGAGTAACGACCGTAAAGAAAAGTTAACAAAACAAATTAAAGGAGTGTAAAGAAAGTTTTTTTAAAAAAATCAAAAAAAAACAAGTTTAAGGAGTGTAAAGAAATGAAAACACTACATTAAAAGACAAAACGAATAAACAAACTAGAAGTGAGACCTTCTGGTTTTCTTTTGAACCACTTTCTTGCCATACTCAATGACTTTGCCAACATCAGCGAAGTCACCGGTTAACGGGACTCCTTCCAGTGACCATATCTGACTGCTTACCAATATCTTGATCATACGAGGAACCAGCCCACCTCGTTCTGCTGTGCACACTTTTCCGGCAATAGAGAAGGATCGTTCAGGGGCCGCTGAAGAAGCCGGTGTTGCAAGGTAGTTCCAAGCCAAAACCGACAAGACTGGGTACTTTGATCCATGAGTCTGAATAAGATCAGAGGTCAGTATAGGAGTCTGGAAAACGAAAGGAGAATGTACTCACATTCCACCAGTCCAACGCATGTTGGGGGTTGTGTGCGTCAGGGGAAAGCATCGGATTGATGCCTTGGATGTAACGGTCGAGCTCACTGAGACCATTTGGTGTCTCAACCTCATCGTAGAGATTTAGAAAGGCATCTCCAAAAGATTTGGTAGCTGATCTGATTGGTGAAGAAGTTGAAGGGCTGGCTGGTTGAGTTCGAAGTTCACTTGCATCCCGTTCCTCTGTAAACACGTCTTCTAATAGTCCTACGGCGCGCTTATGATTGGGAGACCCCTCTCCAAAAGCACAAGAGAAAAATCGAACTCGGAGACTAGGGTGAAAGACACTTGCTAAGACAAGTGTGTCACACTCGAGAGCTTCCTTGAGATATAGATCAATTTTATTGATCATGATATCTACCATTGGATAAAGCGGGTCGTTGACATGCATTCTGTCCAATCTATCCTGCATGGACGACTTGAGATGCATGTACTTGACCAGTACCATACATCCTGTGGGCTTGTCACCCTCCATCTCACGGGTTAGTACCTTGTATGGCTATCAGATAGGGTTGAGTTGAATGTGGTCAGTATTGAGAAAGACTTAAAGGTATGAAAGTATGAAGTGGAACTACTCACTGTGAGAATGTCCAAAAGATCTCGCAGAGCTTGCCAATCGGCTACAGAGAATACAACCTCTTCAAAATAGCCTTGCTTCTTGCCGTCCTTCCGTGGACGTTGTTTCTTTGAATGTACCTCAGCTAGATTGTCTTTCATCACTCGATCAATCAGCTGAAAGAGGAGATCAAGCCAATATATTTGGCATAATTAGCCATCACATAAAACCCGTCAAATCCAAAATAAACAACTCACATCTCGTGCGTGCCACATTCGCTCCCACCGCTCCGCCTGGATTCCCCATCGAATACCGTGACCTGATAAAAGGGCCTTGAGTGCCGGTAATTCATCATTCTTACGTTGGACATTTGCTCTTTCTCGTCTTCGATTGAAGTCCGCACGGTGACCGCTAGACCTTGTGAGCTTTTTATTCACAGTGTCCATCTAGAATGTGATGAAGTCGTCATCAGTCATGTGAAGTCAAATGGAATAGATAAATAAAACAAGGGACTTACATCCTTGGTCAAAGACTTCATATAGGTATCGCCGAGAAGATAAGCATCCTTACGTCGATGATAAATCTCAGGTTCATCATCTTGTTCACAATCCTCCTCTTCTGGATCGTTGTTAGAACCATCTGAGTTGGAATCACTGCTATGATTGCTATCTAAGTCATCCTGATCATCACTATCCAAGTTATTTTCATGTAATTCAGATTGGCTTAATTCAGGTGTGATCTCGTTGACTTCATCTTTGTCCTTGTCAATAACAGCTAGTACTTCTACTTGCGTGAACCTACCTAAAGTATTGTGGCGGATTCGTCTAGGTTTCATTCCAAGGGCATCAAGGCCGGCCTTGACAATAAGACCCATCTTATGACAAAAGCATCTAATCAACATTCGTTTTGGATTCCAAGATAGATGATGGCCGGAGATGAGGCCCTCTTCCTGGAGCTGTCAATGAATTTCACGGCCCATAGTAAAATTGTTGCTACCTGAATCTGACACACTGGCAAGCATGTGGGATTTGAGGACATGTCAGGACTTGTCAATAGATAGATAGAAAGATTGGAAAAGGGACTTATCTTCTTGTAAAGGTCATTTTTTTTCAGAATTGTTACCATAGGTTCAGCAAGTAATTGACCCTGGTGATGCCAAGCAACAAGTTTCATGCTTAAGTGGCGAACCACATATTTCCAGTCACTTGTGATATACGAGACTGATGCTCCAATGAACACGTGGAGGTTTCCCTTCACCGTCCAAACATCTTGGATGAGACAGAATTTACTGTCTAAGCTCTGAGACAATCAAAAAAGGAAGAACATGTTTTATAAATTTCGAAAGCCGCTGATAACAAAGATTAATATGATGCAAAACTTACTTTGAGTTCCTGCTCAATAACCAAACCAGAAAGCAAGAGGTAAAGGCGTTTTGCCTCATCAGCAGACCATTTTCGTCCAAATACACGGGCATCCGGCCTCAACCAGTACATTATCGCCTTGAGGATAGGGTCATCAATTCGAATGAAGGGAATTGCATGTGTGACTTGCCACACTGAAAGACATTGATTCAATGTCTTGTTTGAAAAGACTGGAGGCGAGTTGACAAAAGCTGAATGGGAACCTTGATGATTTTCTTTGAGACATTGAGCTTGTACATCGTCTTTGGTAGGTGGAAGCTTTGCACCAGCCTGGATAGCCTGGCGCCGACGAGGGCAGCCGGCACCAGACTTTCCGGCTGCACAATTACTGTCCCTGTGCGTCTTGAGATTCGACCGAGAAGATAAGCTAATTCGGACCACCTTGTTACACCAAAGGCAAGGGTAAGAAAGGCCAGGTTGGTCAAGTGGCTACAGCAATAGTTTACATGTTAGCTGAATGTTCGAACAGAAGAAGGAAATCATGGTACGTACATCTTTTTCCCCATGAAATGGCTTTCCAAAGAACGAGTATGGACTGTCGAATTGTTCATTTGGCTGATTCCTTTTGCGTTTTGTAAGACGCACGTTCTTGTCATCTGAATCCTGGGCCAAATCGACTTCAGGAGGACCCGAGGCCAAGTTTATCTATGGTTTTTGATACACAACTATCAGTGTCAGGTAATGAATGTGTGATGAGATTGAGAGGAAGTTAAATTACTCACCGCAGTTGATGTGGAAGTGGAAGAAAACAAGTTGACTACAGTTGCTTCCTCGGAATCGACATCATTACCGGACACCGAGTCAGAACATCCGTGGTTGACCTACAGTAGTATTTTGGAATAGGGTTGGGAAAAGTAGGCAATAAACAATGGAGTTGATCAATAAAAGCGAGACATCAAAAAGTTGGAAAAGATCTGATTGAGAACATCGACGACTTACAGAAGATGATGGACGTGCAACAGTTCTGGAACGTCCACGTGCTGGTCCGCGAGGAGCTTGAGGTTGGTCGCCTGGTAATGAGGCTGACCTCTCTCGACGTCGATGGACATGGGCGTCTCGTACATCTCTGACTGAGAATAGGTTGCCCATTCCACGTCGAGAATCTGATGATGGGGTTATCATGCCAGGGGGTCTTCGGGCAGGGGTAACTATGCGAGAAGAACGACGGATGGGTACATTTGAAACGTTATCGGTCTCGTAGCCGGAAGAAACAAAGGAGTCGATCGTTGGCTGTTTGTTCAACATGACGGAAGTGAGTTTAAGTAAAAACTTGAGCGGATTTGTATGAAGTGGTAGCTAATGAGTGGAAAGATTGAAAGATAGGTCAGAACTATACAATGAAGGATAGGTGTGTTGATTGGAAGGTGAAAGGATGAACTCCTTTTATACTCAAAAGGAGGGACATTTGTAAAACACGACTTACCAATGTCTCGAGTCTGATGAGATTGGTCTCCATTTGTCCACATTTGACGGAATAGATCGTGAGGTTGGGAAAGGTCGTGGAGTGGGTATTTGAACTGTCGACTCTGGGCTAACCCAAAGGGGTGAGTTATTATCGAACGAAACTGGATAGTCGATGGATTCGACTGGGTGACCCGGTTAGGAGGTGACAGGGTGGTGGCTTGGTAGTGCTGGAGGTAGGTGTAACACTTGTTGTCCGAAACCTCTGCGTAGCTCTACGAGAGCACAATGGTTTGACGAGATGGAAGCGGATAGCTCAGCGCCTCCAAATATGGGGTCAAAATGTGAGCGATAAGCGTAGTGCCCGGGGTTTGTGGCCCCGGGGCTGCTATGCGACAGCGCCGGGCGCTGCGCAGACCCGCGCTGCGCGCTCCGGCTTACGCTGCGAGCCAGGCTTGCGTGGCACGACCACGGCGCAGTCCCGATCAGTCTTCTATAAGAGCCGGCAGCTCAGCATCAGCTCCAGCTCCACATCTCTCTCTTGTGGAACTCAGAGCTCTAGCAGATGAGCTTGTCTCTTATAGGTATGCAATACACTTATCTCTCTCTTGTGGAACTTGGAGCTCTAGCAGCTGAGCTTGTCTCTTATAGAAGCATCCCCGGCACCAGACAAGGCCGAGGATGTTTCCCCCGTGGTGTACAGTGCTTCAAGAATCCTTTGGTTTTTTTAACACAAGAAAATGAAATAAATGTGCAAAACCCTTGCTAAAACCCTTGCTGAAACCAATTCTGTACCAGAATCTGTCAAATTTGAGCTGTCCAAATGAGTTTTTTTCAAGTTTTGTCCAAAAGTTTTAAGAAAAAGACCACCAAATAAACCAAAGGATTCTTGAAGCGCTGTACAAAATATATACAGCCGTTGTGAGAACTATTGGTAAGTTTTGAGGTGATGGGTGTCGCCAAGTTTTAACTAGAGTTTAATCTTTGGTCCAAAACTCTGTTTTTTTCGATGTCACAGGCCTGAACCTTGTTTTGCTTCTTGCAATATGCTTCTATCTCACGGTACGCATGGTCAAAAAGGAGTTTTGTTTAGTTTTTGCCAGTTTTGGATTAAATCTTGACACAACACAAAATAAAAAAAAGTTATCATTAGTTCTCACAATGGCTGTACTTTCAAGCTATGTTGCTTCAAATGCTTGATCATCTTTTTTTGATTCTTTGTAAATCGGGAAAAGATAAACTGTAGTCAGTTGCTAAAGTTGCTTATGGTGTGGGATGAATACCACTGCCTGTACTGATCAGGATGCTGGGTACCTGAATGTCTTCCACAGGGGATGCTGAGTTATAGCAAACTGGTCTTTAGGATACACTTTTGTGTAAGTTGATTTTAGTGTTATCAAAATTGAAGTTGGGTGTAAGTCTTTAGTCAATTGGGAAGAACCAATTAATCTTTGAATCTTTTGTAGGAAGAGATATGAAGAAAAGAAATCAAAATAGGAGGCTTTCTAGCAAGATAGACATTCAAGGGAAAAAGCTCTAAAAAGATGATTGAGATGGATTTTTATGAAGTCTAGTTTGCAAAGGAAACAAAGCTTGATTTGATAAAAAGGGGTTTAAAGATTTGTGGATTTAATGGGATGAGGATCCTTCTAAACTTGAGCAAAATAGGTTGGGTTATATACCTATCTGTTCTGTTGTAATATGAACCTATTTCACAGAACTAGCTCAACAGTTTTGAAGCATAACTAAGGTAGGTGACATGGCATTGAAAGAAAAAAAACAAAAGCAAGAACTACTTAAGCCTGATGAGAGTGAAAACCAAGAATGGCTTGAATGTTGATATCTTAAGTTCATATCTTGAGCTGATATATCCTTAGATACAATCCAATATGGTATGCACATAGAAATGGAGAGGTGGGGCCAGGGCTTAGAGCATCCGCAATTGTGCCTGGATTGTGCGGGCTCTGGAATAGACTCCCAATCAGATGTAGGGGGTCAAAAACACACTGTTGGCACAACAGTTCACCTAAAGTTGGGGGGCAAAACTTGGTTGAGTGATCCATTAGGATCAATTATGTTTGAATGATCATATTTGAGCAATATATACAGTTGGTTTTGCAAAATATGGTTGTGCAGGCATATTTGATAGAGATGAATGGTGATTGTAAATGGCTGAAGGCACCAGTTACCTAATGTTTGTCTGCTTATTTGTAAGCACACTTGTCCTATTTCACAAGTATGCAGACTGGGACTAAACTAAGTGATTTGAGGTATGAATAAAAAGTGAGAACAATAGGGGTACACAAACTTGAACACCCGACCTAAAAACCCATGGACAAAACCCATGACAACCTGATTGTTTTTTGGGTTTTGTCCATGGGTTTTCCGCTTTCCCGTTGGACAAAACCCAAAAAACAATCAGGCTGTCATGGGTTTTGTCCATGGGTTTTTAGGTCGGGTTTTCATGTTTGTGTACCCCTAATGAGTATGAGCAACAAAGGCTCAGGACAAGTTATCTACAGGAATTTTCTCTTTCCCATAGATAATACATTCAGTTCTAACTAACCTGATGTTATTGTGCTTATTTGTAAGCACACGTCTCCTAAATCACAAGTATGATTGCAGACTTGGACTAACCTAAAAAAAATGACCAATACAAGTGACAGCACAAGTGACAGGGTCACTATAGCACTCTTTAGTTTACTTATGAATTTTTTACAATTTACGATTTATTTAAGAGGATATGAATATTGTAGTATCTCATATTCAAGCATGCATTAACTATTGCACTCTCTATCATGGCTATAATATGTAAATATGTAAATATATAAATATAAAACATATATAAATATATATAAATATAAATATAAATATAAATATAAATATAAATATAAATATAAATATAAATATAAATATAAATATAAATATAAATATATATAAATATAAATATAAATATAAATATATAAATATAATTGATTCTTGATTATATGTTCAAGAGAGTGAGAAAAATTATTCTAAGCACAAAGGCTCAGGACAGTGATTTACGTGAATTTTCAATAGTATGACAACATTAGTAACACTACAAGGATGGAAGGTGATAAAGCACTCACTCATTGTCCAATGAATCAGGAAAGAAAGTAATAATTAAAGGGGGAATATATATATATGTCTGATCATCTTTAACCACAACTGACTGATGTGCAATAACATTGGTTGGAATTCAAACAAGTGCACACATTATAACACTAAGACTATTCATTGACAGTATTAAGAAAAACCTTGATACAAATCAATTCCACATTTCATGCTCCATTACATGCTACACAACAGTCTTAATTGTCTTTCAACAGTGATGGCTCACAAAGAGCTGGCGGATGTGGAAAGCCCTTCTCAAAATCTGAAAATTGAGGGCTCTTGTTGCCGCACCCTTGTGAAGGGGAAACAGACTCACATTTTTTGGTGGGAGATCTCCAGAAATCAAGTCCCCTTAAGTGCTTCTTTTAAGTTCTGCACTTCACCTCTCCGTAGAAAATTCCAAGTTTTGGGTATGATATTCTTGATCTCTTTGCGCATACGTACCTTGTGGTTCATGTCCAGTGTAATGAAAATGTGATGAAATTTTTCAAAGTTTATTGCATGCAAATACAGACAGCTTAGGTGGTCTTAGGGCATAACAAGAAGACATAAGGCCCTTTTTTGACCTCAAGCCACGCAGATCTGTCCGTTCCTCATGAAACATATAAGAGCATCTCCTATCGTCTCGGTAAACGGCTTCGGTACGGTAAATTTTACCGTACCGAGGGTCAAAACTCCCAATCGTGTCAAAATCACGCATCGGTACCCACAGAATCTGTAGAAATTCTGTAGAGGTCCAGTAAATTTGCTGGACCTCTACCGATTCTGCAGAGGTCGGTATCTGCAAATCTGCTCGACTTCTACCGAGCCGATCCTACAACTCATCCTCAAAATCAGTCCCACTCTATCCCACTACACCTTTATCACCATCAAACACCAATTTCATCTTGTAAATTCTCCGTTTTCTGTGATCAATGGTTTTCAAATTGTCATATAGATAACTTGGTTGTTCTCTAATCGATCTTTTTCTAATCGATCTTTTTTTAATTGACTTTTTTCGATCGTTTGTTTTCAGCTCGATTGTTTTCAACTCAATTGTTTTCAAGTCAATTGTTATGAAATCAATCATCTTGTTTTCAAAGTGATTGTTCTGAAATCAATTGTCATCAGATCAATTGTCTTTGCAAACTGATTGTTCTCGGATGGATTGTTGCGTGATAGAACATGAGATTTGCAGTTTTTTTTACCGAACATACGATAGTGGCAATGAGGTGTTTCTGTACAGTATGTACTGTACTTTGTTTGATATAATGCAACGATAGTGGATTTCCACCGTTCTGTATCAAGTGATACCGTACCGAGTGAGTATGTACAGAAAATTTACAGAAAATTTACTCAAACGATAGGAGATGCTCTAAATACTAGCAGATGTACAGTCGTTCTCAGAAATGTTGGAAAAATGCAAAATCTCGAGCTGAGCTCGGGGTCCGTGCGCTGAGCAGTGACACACAGATACAAACACTGACAAAAACTTTGATTTTGACAGGTATCTCAAGATGAAAATTCAATTACTTTCCATCATACCTCGATGACCAGACTACTATCTTGCCAATGGCCAGGCTAACGGACCAATGTCTTCAGAAAAACGGTGAAAACATACGATTTCATGGTTAAGGGGTTGTAACACGAGTTGAGGATCAGAGGAAGGATGGCATGGAGAGGACACAAGGGAGTTGAGGTTGGTGAAAGGGACACTGATCTCCACTCGACAGCTGCCATGACTTTTCCGTGACACATGTCATGAAAAAGTCGCCTCCTCGGGACCACGACCTCAGCTCAAAATGTTGGATTTTTCCAACATTTCTGAGAACAACTGTACAAAAAGTTTAAGAATGGCTTGCTTGAAAATTGAGAGTTTCTATGTTCAGTTGAAGTGGGCAAGTTGAAAAAAGTACTAGAGGGCACTTAATTGGAGCTCTCTAGCCAAAAAACGAGTCATATACATAAGCCCCTCTGCCAGGGCGCGGCGAACACGCAAGAGGGGCTCCGTTAAACTTAGCGCTCTCAACATCTCAGCCCTGGTTGTGCGAGGTCTGTTGTAGCAATTTTTTGCGTTTTGATTTGACCCCCTACAACCTCAAGCAGCTGTGATTTGACCTCGTATAGCTGCTTTGCACAGGCAGATAGAAGTACCTGGGGTGATTCCGAGTGATTGGTTGTAATAAACTGAACAAGTATCCACATACAATATGCTTTACAAACTTTATCACAAATGTTTGACTAAATTACTCAAGTTTTGCGGAAGAATTGGTGCAAGGTTATGAAAACGAGTTGGGCACCAACACAGAACAAGTGTTACCTTCGAGAAGAACTTAAAAAATATTCAAATCAGGTTCTGCAAGAACAACAAAAAGCAGAGACGTGACCGTCTTTATGCAAGACTAGAGAAAGTTGTATAACAAGTATTGTGAAGTAAAGAAATATCGAACAACGAAAGAAAAGACTGCATATGAAAGGAGCGGACACGGCTAAGATAAAATTGCATATGGTGATGGGCGAGCTTTGAAAAATCCGACAGGACGACACTGGAAGCACCAGAACCGATGAAAATGCTGAATTGTCACTGGGAAGGAGCCTCAGTAAGCATCTTATATCACGGTTTTGAGGCTCACGAGACCTGATCTTACCAAACTTTATTGAGGGAGCACTGCTTCATCCGAGGAGATGGGTGAGCCCTTGCAATGGTCCCCCTTGCAATGGTCCGGCCGCAGTACCAAGCAAGGGTCCCCATGGATTTCCGTGCTTGGCGATGGCGCCTCCCAAGGCAGTGTCCCCTAGGAGTCCAGTTACTAGATCCTGTCGCTGCTCGGGACCGCAAAATCCAACGGTGCAATCTTGCTGAGGTGCATAGCCACGATCACAGACATATTGCTAACATAATAACTTGAGTGAGAAATTCTTAACGATATCCAAGGAGTGATCCGAGTCCGACTTACTTGTAATTTCGGCTCTCCAGTAGTAGTCTAAGAATACAAGGGATCTCAGTCATCAAATATGTGGAGAGGGTTATGATCACATAATGTAACTCACTAATGTGGTAACCTCCTTAAGAAGCATACCAACTCGAGCTTGAGGGTTGACCAGCGCTCGCATAAGAAGTTCCACGTAATTTGGGATGCCCCCAGCAAAAGCCAAGAGGTCATTGACTATTCGAACGCTTAAATGGATTAGCATCCCTTTCAAATACTCAGATAGCTGGAATCTTGGACGCACGATAATGGCCACAGAAACGACCTATGAAACCCATCGAAAATCACAAGTTAGCGTCACTTCTACCTCATTTGGCTATTCATACGAACCACTCACGATCAAACGTGGCCGGAGTGGAAGGTCTACCATTTGTAAAGGCATCGAATGCTATACCATAAGCTACCATATTTACAGGTAGGCCACTAAATTGACCTGATCATCAAAAACATATTTTCTGGACAACTAGTTGCAAAGGTGGACTTACAAATGGTCAACGACCGTGCCAGGGCACACTTTTTGAATAAGCATGTTTGATGCACCCGCAAGGAAAGACACCCCCTAAAAGAATGGGTTTCGTTAAGCGAGCTACACAACACGTAAGCGATCCAGGTGTACTGACCGACGGGCTATCGCTCTGAGGAACGACAAGGTCATCTTGTGCGGTGAAGATGGAGGTGGTTGGCACATGAGCAAAGGCTCCACTTTCTCTGTCCCTACCACAGGTAAGAGCGCGAATCGCTTTACTGTTCTACATAACATCCAAGCATAAGTTAGAACTATCGTTTATCGGAAATATCGCTCTCAACTTACTGGACTCATCTGTAAGAGGGACTTTTCACAGCCGCCCATCAAAGCTGAGGGCACACATCCTACCGCAGTGAACGTTGTTCCTTTGAACACCGCGGCCATAGCCACGGAGTTGAACACCTTTTGACGAGCAGAACGGAAAAATGCTGTAGTAACACACAATAACATGAGCAAGGCACGATCATAATTCTAGGATGTATTTTTGATGGATGCGGAAGAGAAGGTACGAACTTAAAGCCCATTGCGCCTGAAGTTGCATGGTTTAAAGACCAAAGACACCAACACGAATGTGGGTTAGAACAAAGTTGAGTGAGTGTTCAAAATGAGAAACGAAACGTACATTATATCCACCTTGACTGTAACTGAATAAACTGATTCTATATCCAGTCGCTGGTGACCTTTGGGCAAGATACAAGATAGCATAGGCTATAAACTCGGCGCTGAGCTGAATGTCCCCCAAGGAACGCCCTTCATATAGCGGGGAGATAGAGGGGGCGAGCACCAATCAATGGGAAGTCAGAAGGATCAGTGTTACAGATTCAAGGCCTTACATGGAAGATCCACGTAGCAGAGGTCGAACCCAGCTTGAGGTAGACCGATACCAAATGGACTCTGTGAACCGCATCGCAAATCAATAGGTGAGCAGCAAGTCTATAAATCAGATCACAGTTAGGAACAAACCTTAGTATAAGTTTGGGCAGCATCGCAAGCTGGAAATGGAACATATCAGTCATAGGTCTAGCATGTCACCACATGACGACTCACTTGTGCAAGGAACCATCAAGAGAATCCCTAAGAGAGGTCATGATTGTTAACAAGTGGTGGGCAGCACGGAGAATGTTGGTGATGATAGATACTTCACCTTTTGGACTATTCCTGATTCCATGCGGGCAGCTGATTTTTTTTTCGTAAGCAAAACGACCTTGAGTCTAGTCCGATACCGCACGACGAACAGCGGCGAAGGATAGCCCGTAAATCAGAGAGGATCAGAATCATCACTCGATGTCAAGGTCTAGTGGATAGTGCTAAGCTCACAAATGGTGCATCGCCCGGTGCCGAGGGTGGGATTGGGCCGTCAGAGGGACCACAGGGGTTGTAACTGTTGCATTTGGGTCAACAACCTTGTATCGCGATTGGAAATACATATGAAATTCAGGTAGGAATCGGGCACTCACGGAGGCACACCGTTTAGGGTTCCATGCAAAAAGCTCTCGTTTCCATGATCATCATTGCCGTTCGCCAGCAAGGTCCCGGTAAGGGTTGATCGCCTTTGCGGCGAGGAAGTTGAAGAAGTACTTTTATCAGCTTTACGTCGAAAGTGGTTTTTGACTACATGATCTTGTGCGTCAACTGAGATTAACGAGAGCAAGAGGGAAAACGTGGATGCAACCACGATTAATGCCCTTGCAAGCATGTTGGATGAGCAAGTAAAGATTGACTAGTGGTTGGTTGAACGCTTTGAACAAAATAATGAAAGATAACCGAAGCCCAGGGGGAATGGCATTGGTGATGCTCCTTGCCTTTTATCGGCCTTCTTTTTCAACGCACCGAGTTGAGAGAAGCCTTTAAGCAAGTGTGAGACAATCAAGGAAAGCCTTCGAGAACATAGATTCATCACGGAACCATTGAAGGTACGCAGCTCTATTATTGAGTTGATAGCATTTCAACTACTCACCTTTAAACTAATGTCGTTAAAGTGTTCAGAATTTGAAATACATTATGATTGGTTCCGCCCTTTCGGTGACCGAAAAGGCTTGAAGATGTCATTCCATGCCGAGAACGGTCAGACACGGTCGGTGACGGCCTTCACAAGTTTCATAACACCTTCCGACTTCGCCATTTTGCGATAACGTCTTATGTGAACGCGTTGTTCGATCTTCTTCGCTTACAAATTCCTCGGAGAGCACCTTAGAGCATCTCCAACGGGCCCCTGTAAACGTACGGAATCTGACATACACGTAACATGTATTTTACGTGTTCAGGATTGGTTCAAAAAACGACCATCCAGCGCGGTCTGAAAACGTAACAGACCACCAAACGTGTGAGCCTTAATTTCCGGCAAAAGCGTTTTCACACGCTTCGTACTTCATATATGAAGTACCAATCATACATTTGCAGCAGACAGTATTGAGCCAGTATTGGACACAATACTGGCATACGTGGTGACATTGAATTTATCATCAGACCATTTAGGTCTACTACCTTTGCTAAAAAGCTTGCCCGGTTCGATCGCGAACAAGAGACAAGAGAAGTTGAATTTGGCCGCAGCCTGCTGCGAGGCCGCTGCGCAACTCGTCAAGATCCCAAATTTGGCCGATCACAAATTCTGAAAGAGATCGACTTCACCCGTGGATCTCTGACTTTGGGATATGTTGAGATCAAGCATAAAGCACAAATATCTACCTCATCATGCTGAATTCGTGCTCACACTTCTATGCGATTTCTATCGCGCTGCGGGTACTATGGAGACTAGCTTTAATCAGGACTACAGGAAGCGATTGTAGTCGAACGGCTTGATTCAGTGTGAGCTGATAATGATAGTGCTCTTGCCAGCATGGGATCAAGGCCGTTCGACTGGACTTTTTTGCTGAAACTTCGAAATGAAATCAAGGCATCTTTGACATGTGTCAGTACAATCGTCATCCTATGGTGACCTCATTTGAGCTCTTGACTGAGCAAGAAGAACAAAAGATTTTCAAAAAAAAGGTGCTGTCCTTTTTTGACTTGTACTTTTCATCTCATGAAGCCAAAACAAAAAAGCACAAAAGCCTATGAAGGCTTGAACGCACTACTACTGGTTGAGTCGACAGCGTGACCATAACCACTACTTCAAACCATTACACCAGGAGTGCTATGGAACACAACGGCGATTTCCATTCTCGATAGCACCTAATCAGAGCTGCACTTGACTGTATGGCTGATCTTGACATATCAAGCTCCAGATATGCTGTGAATATCATCATAATGTGTCTCAGAGTTGGTTGAAGTCAGAGATCCACAGGTGCAGTCGATCTCTTAGAATTTGTGATCGGCCAAATTTGGGATCTTGACGAGTTGTGCAGCGGCCTCGCAGCAGGCTGCGGCCAAATTCAACCTCTCTTGTCTCTTGTTCGCGATCAAACCGGGCAAGCTTTTTAGCAAAGGTAGTATCATCATTAATCCAAGGAAAACGCTTGATTGTGATCGAGCGACTAGAAGCAATTTGGTAGCTTTTGAACATGATTCCACCACGCACCAGCAAGGGTATAACCAACCTGTGCAGTATATTGATTGAAAAATGGTCAAAAATTAATCATTTGGTCACCCTACAAATGATATATAAGTTTGATTAATCTTCTCCACCAGGTCCCACTGTTCCTGTTGTCGTTGTGTAATTTTCAAGTATATAGTTTACCTTTACTACAGTTCATCTCTACAATCATTAACATTTTAATACCAATCATAAATCTTGGGCTGTGTTCAATCTGAATTAAGATACTTCAATTTTACTTCTTTTGTTTTGATTTATCAACTTGGTTCTCTAGCCGAACACTTCTATTCTTCTGTTATCATAACCTCTACTCATTTTACCATGGAGAGAGACTCAATCACACCTGGACGTCAGCAGAACTTTGGTATGATGACCTTTGACCGTAGTCGTCAAATTGAGAATCCTGATATTCAAAGCAACAGACCCCACCGTAATGGTTGGTTAATGTTCATCTTGTCTCAAAGTTTGCGTTAAATGTAATATCTGATCTGATTTATTTGTAGATCGGCAAGCATCTGAGCATCCTTTCCAGCTTCGCCAACAAGTTATGTCTTCCACTCCCACTGGCCGTGACGACTTTGATGCGCATTCCCAGTACAGTAATCGAAGATTTTGAGAACGAGAAGATTCTCTTGCTGCTCATTCCCAGTACAGCAACCAACGATTTTTTCGAGGACGTGAAGACTCGATTGATTCTATTTCCCAGAACAACAATCGTCAATTCTTTCGAGAACGTGAAGATTCGGTAACCGCCTATTCGCAGAACTTCAATCATCGTTTATTTCGTGATGAGTCTGTTGACACCACCTCCGATATCAGTGATCACCGATTCAATCGTGATCAATCTGTAGCTTCCACCTGTGATTCCCTCCCTACTCAAACCCAATTATCCGCCCGCTCCAACCGAATATCAGACTGGGATCCAGCTTCTCCAATTAGCCAACAATCAATTAAGAAAAAATCAAACAACATCATTACTACAAAGTCTAGCAGCGGACGCGGTTCTAACTTCAACCAAAGCAAGCTAGAACAACTATGTAAATCTTGGCTAAACATATCTGAAGATGCTATAGTTGGGAATGATCAGAAATCCACCACGTTCTGGCAGAAAATCACTGATCACTTCAATGCTCGAGTGGAAGATGAAGATCCCAAGCGCTCGCTCAAGTCCATTCAGACTCGATGGGCCACTCTGAACAAAGCTATGTCTCGTTTTGCTGCGTGTGTACAACAAATCAAAATGATCAGAGAGACGGGTGAAACTATCGAGGATCAGTTTCAGGATGCTTTAACCTTGTATGCAAAAGATGTTGGTTCAGCTTTCACGAATGTATCGAGCTACAACATTGTTAAGTATTCTGCTAAATGGACCGACAATCCTCAGTACCTTGAGTTTTGTGGTAAAAAGAAACGGGTTTCTGAAAGCTTTTGAGATCTTTATGTCTTTATTGCAGCAACAATCACATATATAGATTTCAAACAACTAATATAAGACGTTAGTAAAAGAAATAAAACAGACTTTAAAAGAGACATGTAGACAATGATCAATACCTAATATAAGATCAACACTAGTAAGAACTCGGTGAGTGTAAGTGACTTCTAGGAATATTGGATGATCCCTACTATGTCTACAATAAGAAACATTAATACATATGTTTTATATTCTTTTCTTAGCAACCATCAAAGAATCTAATTACCTGAAAACAATAGATAGGTAGCAGACTCCTCCTGCAGTCAGTTACTATCAACGAGACTATGTGTCGTGGTGATCTAGTAGTTGTTGTTTTCCTAGATATCTTTGATGGGTAAAATAGAGAAATTGAGAATAAATGAAATGAGAGAAAATGATACGAGAACAAATCAAGAAAGAGAGAAAACATAAATCATAAAGAGAGAGAGAAGTTAAATCATAGAAAACATCAGTAGGAGCTTAGGTCAAAACGTATGAGAAGATATTGACGCATTTAACCATTGCCAATTCCATTCCATTACCCATTACATAATTGATCATTTGACGTAGTAAACTTCAATATATCATTGACCTCTCACTGGGTATGATTTCAATTACACAACACTCCTCCTAAATCATGCCTTAGTGAGTTTCAACTGATTCATAGCTCTTTCATGTTTAACCCGTCCTAAAGGTTTAGTTAATACATCTGCAATCATATCATGAGTTGACACTTGTTCCATACTTAGTAAATTTCGAGATATGAGATTCCGTAGATATTGATATCTTACTTCAATGTGTTTAGAATTTGGGTTGAGTTGAGCTTCCTTACTGATTATAACAGCACCCGAGTTGTCATTATGTATCTTAACGTTTAGAGGAGGTTTCTTCAATTTGATGTTAAGACTGCTTATTAAAATTGATAACCACCTTAACTGCTTCGCACATTTATTGGAAGATATAAATTCTGCTTCAGTGGTTGATTGGGCAACTACAGATTGCTTCTTAGTCGTCCATGAAATCATATTACCAAAAAGAGTCACACAGAACCCAGAGGTTGATTTCTTGGTTACTAACGACGTCGCATAGTCAGCATCCGCCCAGCCAGTCAGAAGATTGTCAGAAGCTACAGATTTCGTGTAGTGTAGCCCGATTCGTCTTGCTCCATTAAGATAGCGCATAAGATGACGAATTGCTGACCAGTGAGACAAAGTTGGTTTGTTGTTAAATTGGGAGAGTAGATTGACAGTGAATAGTATATCAGGACGAGTATGTAAGGCTAGATAGCTAAGCATTCCAGTTGCCTTGAGATAAAGACCCTTGTCAGCATCTTGAGCCGGAGTAGCAACAATAGCATGTAGATCCTGAGCGGCTGGAGTCTTGACTGGATTGGAATTTTCCATCTTAAGTTCTTTGAGCATCTTGACACAAAAGTCTTCTTGATGTAAAATGACTGAACCGTCCTCCTTCCAGTCAAGCGTATAGCCAAGATGTCGTGTTGGCATTTCCTTTGTCTTGAGTTTGTAATGCGCACTTAGCCGGGTCAAGAAATCTTGACCTTCAGCCCTGGTCCGAGCCACCCCAAACCCATCATCAACGTGCATATGAATAAATGTTGAATAGGAAGAGTTAGAGAAGAGAGACTCGTCGCCTTCAGTCGCATTGAAGTTCAAAGACCTGAGAGTATTGACCAGATGTTCACGCCATTTGCGAGGCGCTTGTTTGGTACCGTACAGGGAACGCCTGAGTTTCCAAACTTTGTGTTCTTGACCTTTAACCTCAAACCCACTGACTTGAGAAACGTACACTATAGCATCCATATCACCATACAAAAAGGCCGTTTCGACATCAAACTGAAAAACGTACAGGCCATGCTGCACCGCAAGCGCTAGCAAGACTTTGAATGACTCATTTCGTGCTACGGATGCGTAGGTGTCGAAATAGTGTAGCATATGAATTTGATGGTTTCCCAATGCAACCCATCGAGCTTTAAAACGCTCAACCTCACCAAACTCGTTCAACTTCCTGGTGAGTCGCCACATCCCCCCAATAATAATTTCACCCTTTGGAGGATCAACCAACTCCCCAGTGCCACGCGACAGCAACGACTCAAACTTGTCCAACATCGCTTTCTTCCAATGCTGAAGTTCATCCGGATTTGACAAAGCTTTATCAACGGTTGTTGCCTCTGCTAGGAGTATTTCACCACCTTCACTTCCAAGCACCCTAGCGCGAGACCTTGTAACCCTAGCACCGTCCGATTCAAGTATGTTATCTTCATTGATGGCAGATGATATGTCGCGAGGTGCAGTCGTAAAATTTGGAACAAATGCATAGCCTTTCCTGGGTGGTTGTTTGGGGGAGGAACCGTCTGGTTGTTCAGGGGAGGGACCGTCAGGTGTTGAATCTCGAGGAGAGGGCTCTTGATGTCTTCTTGACGATTCTTGACCTTGTGAATCTTGTCCACTAAGGTCCTCCTGAGGATCGTTTCTAGAACCATCCAGTGAAGGATCATGAACTGAGACGTCGGGATCCGGAGGTAGTTCTACTTCAACTGGAAAAGACCTTGGAACAGTTGCGGGAGAGGGACCAGGCATTGAATTGACTGCCTCTCGAGGTAGAGTTGAGGGCGGCTTTCTGAGTAGTTCGGGGTCGGAATAATTGACAGTAATAGGAAGTGGAACGAAATCACGACTGATGATAATATTTCGGGATTGTGTATCGAAAAATCGACCAGCATCAGAATATGGCTCATACCCCAAGAAAAGAAGTGGAACACCAATAGGAAAATTTTTTCCATGAGTGGTTGACTTCACGTACGTTTTCAACCCAAAAGGTAAAGTCTTGCTGATGTCACGTATTGGTTCAATTGAAGAGTTGACCGACGCTAGAACATCCATTGCACACTTCCCATTAAGGCGACTTGTAGGTAAAATATTGATGAGGTAAGAGGCATATTTTGCTGCTTCATCCCACAAATTGATCGGTACACCAGACTGAGCAAGCAGACATCTCATTTTGACTAATAAAGTATAATTGAACTTTTCAGCAACACCGTTGGTCTGAGGGCTATTAGCAGGTCCTCTTTCAACTGATATACCCTGCTCTTGAATGTAAGTCATAAATCGAGTTGAGCTGAATTCTCCACCTCTGTCGGAATGTAGATAGGCTGGTGTTATGCCTAATTTATTTCTAATCTCCTTGATAAACGACATAAGACATGATTCAGATTCTGATTTTGTCTTCATTAGATATATACAATTAAATCTAGAGAAATCATCAATTATTACTAGCACATAATTCTTCCTAGCCTTGCACAACACGGAGACTTGAAGGACATCAAAATGTAAACGTTCAAATGGTTTTGTTGACATCGGAAGAGGGTGATTGTGAGGTCTGGCTTTTAGTTTGCATTTCACACAAATTTCACAGTTCTTTGACGATTGGAAACTATTGACTTTGATGTTTCTGAAGACCAGAAATTGTTTGAGATATTCATCGGAAGGGTGTCCAAGAATAATGTGCCAATCCGTCAAAGGTTTGATGCTTTGAATATTGTTAACTTCACTCCTTCCTTTAGCAACAAAAAGTTTCCCGTCTCGAGGGAATTTGAGTATTATGCGATTTGCCTTCCGTATTATAACACCACTCGGTACATGATGAATGGTTAAACCATGATCTTCTAGTTGAGATGCGGAGATCAGATTTCTAGGTCCAGCGGGAACATAGAAGACAGGATAGATGATTTCCCCTCCTATGCTCATTTTCCCGACATGAGTAACAGTTATAGTACCACCATATGTATTCAATACTCTGAACATAGGCTTCGGGTCAATGATAAGACCAAAGTTGTTGACAGTTGTGTCAGTCGCCCCCGAATCGTAAGTCAAATCGAAACTATCAGAACGTATAGATGCAGATACCGCAGAGAAAGATTCAATCATGAAACATGATCCGTCCATGGTCTCATCCTGATTGTTGTTTCTAGAGACCGAATTTGCATTCATTGATCCGGAATTGTTTGATGGATTCGACTTCATTTGATTTTCTAAACGATTCAGTCTTTCTCGCATTTCTCGAATTGATTCCTGATTCTGATCCGATCTCTGGTTTCCAAATCTGGTTGGAATTATTCCTCTAGGCCGAAAGTAGCCATTGTTTGTTTGCGAGGAAGAAGATGGATTAGGAAATTGAGGTTGAGGATTGCGAGATAGAATATGTTGATTTCTGGATTGACTATTAGGAGAATTTTGATTCGAAGAGGAAGGCTTCTTGAAACGATTGAATGCTTGATTTCGTTGATTATGAGCAAAGTTTACTGTCATATTAGATTCGACATCGTCTCGTTGATTTGCTTCCAGCATCATACTTTCATAAACACTAGCATATGTGAATGGTTCCGATTTATAAAGAGTTTGTATGAGAGGGGTTAGAGATTCATCGGAATTGAAAGACGACAGAAAAATGCAGGCATTAAGACCGGTAGACATCTTAGCAAAATCAGGCATAGATGCTAAGGAGGTTCCGAGTGAAGTTATCAGACTATTGAAATTAGAAATGTGTTCCTTCATCGAAGTTCCCACATTTTAGACAGTGTTAAAAGTCTTTCGAAGTTTAGCTGAGACGGTAACAATACATAACATTCCACATGCTCTTCCGAGGGCTTGATAGGTATGCCAGAAACTCGGGGAATTATTTATGATTATATCATGAAGGTCTGATTCAACAATGTCCCATAGGAGAGAAAAAGCCCAAGCATTTCGGACACGATAAGTTTGAGTTTCTTTGTTGTCCCGATTCCAGTCAACATCTAACAGTTTATCAAAACCTTTGCTGGTTAAAACGCTGTCGACCATGATCTGCCACTTTGCCCAGTTGGTTTGATTGAGTTTAAAGAATCTGAATTTTGAGACATCGATTCCAGTATCATATTCGGAAGAAGTTGAGGAAGTGTCCATATCGACAGAGGAAGACATATTCGATTGTATCTAATACTATAAAGTGAATTGTTGCCAAGACTAGACTCTCGCTACCATGAAAGCTTTTGAGATCTTTATGTCTTTATTGCAGCAACAATCACATATATAGATTTCAAACAACTAATATAAGACGTTAGTAAAAGAAATAAAACAGACTTTAAAAGAGACATGTAGACAATGATCAATACCTAATATAAGATCAACACTAGTAAGAACTCGGTGAGTGTAAGTGACTTCTAGGAATATTGGATGATCCCTACTATGTCTACAATAAGAAACATTAATACATATGTTTTATATTCTTTTCTTAGCAACCATCAAAGAATCTAATTACCTGAAAACAATAGATAGGTAGCAGACTCCTCCTGCAGTCAGTTACTATCAACGAGACTATGTGTCGTGGTGATCTAGTAGTTGTTGTTTTCCTAGATATCTTTGATGGGTAAAATAGAGAAATTGAGAATAAATGAAATGAGAGAAAATGATACGAGAACAAATCAAGAAAGAGAGAAAACATAAATCATAAAGAGAGAGAGAAGTTAAATCATAGAAAACATCAGTAGGAGCTTAGGTCAAAACGTATGAGAAGATATTGACGCATTTAACCATTGCCAATTCCATTCCATTACCCATTACATAATTGATCATTTGACGTAGTAAACTTCAATATATCATTGACCTCTCACTGGGTATGATTTCAATTACACAACAGTTTCAGATAATGATGCATCTGAAGATATTATTGACCTGGACGCCATCCCAGCTGGAACCTCGATCAGAGGTTTAGTTAATACATCTGCAATCATATCATGAGTTGACACTTGTTCCATACTTAGTAAATTTCGAGATATGAGATTCCGTTGAATCTAATCAAACTCAAATCCTCGCCAACTCAACTTCTACAGCCAATTCAGCTGACCGCATTGCAAATCAATTGGAAAGGGCAAGTTCTTCACTCGAAGCCATGCTTGAGCTTTCGCTCCTGCAGACTGATACCTCACGTCTCAATGAAAATGTTCGCGCAGCTCTTGAAGCAGACAAAGAGAGCCTGTTGCTGCGCAGGGCGGCTCGTCGCACTGCTGAATGATGTGTTCGATTTGGCTATGTCTAGATTTGGTTTGATTGAAAACTGCTTGTGCTCGTGTTGTTTTTTGAGATTCTTCCGAACAACCAAACTGCGGTTGTACTCGATCATCTTGGTTGTATTTGCTGAAATAACTAACTATGGTTGTATAGACTGATTTTCCTAACTACGTGCTTGCTGGGTTACTTTTTTTTGTTGTTATAAAGAGCTTGACCTGTCCTCTAAATTGTTTCTTTTTCTCATACCGTTTCATTGTTACAATATCTTACCGTCTCTTTCCATCAACTAACTCGGTCTCAGTCATTATTTCATAGTATATAGTTTAAATCAAACCTTTTTCAGTTCTTGATAATCATGCCAAACTTGAGATACGTTCGCCATACATCTTCCTCTGAATCCTCTGTCGAGGAATCAAACGCTACACCACAAAATCGACAGGATGCTCGCGTTGGTCTTATTGCAGAATACGGTAAGTATTGATTAAGTAAACATTCTAACCGAGTTTGAGGTTTATTCATCTTGAATGTTTTGTTACTTCTATTTGAATGATCATCAGTCAACATTCCTGATAAGACATTAAGCCCTTGCCATTTGAGCGAGTTAAAACGCACACGCGCATATCGACGCACATCGTACCTCAATAGAGCGGAACAGGACATCAAGAAATTGGTTCAAAACAAACGTCGAGAAGATTTCCGCGCATTGCGGGAAGCACTCTATCTGGTTTATACATACAAAGGACCTTTCCTTCAAACCAAGCAGGAGAAAACCCTCGCTGCCCTTTACCTGCGTAGGAAAGGATTAGGCAAGATGTTTGTTAATGGTTTCAATAACGAGATCAAATGGGAGTGGCTCAGCACTCGTGTTAAAGACATTAATAAGCAAGATATTACTCATACTCCTTTACATCATTTGAAAACACCCATGAGATTGTTATAGGCTTTATTTTTGTTGATTCCATATCGTTTTTGGTTTGACCTTTTGTTGTCTCTATATAGTTTCAGCTTATATCGTTTTAGCTTTTCTTTTCAGTGTTTCCATATTGATCTAGCTTGTAATCTACCATGTTTATGAGTTAAACAAGCTTAGTTCGTGCTCATTATCGATGTGTACAAACATACACGAATTTCGTTTGTATGTTTGTTTTTGAGCGATGTGAGCAAGATGGATAATGGATGATTGATCATCCTCGTTTGATGATCGATCAAACGAAGATGAAATAAGAGTTTGTACAAATGCAATGCTTTCATGTTTGTTGAAGACTTGGACAACAAATATAAAAAAATACCTACAGTTCAAAAAATAAAGGACAACATGAGATGATCAAGAAATTGAAACGAGCGACAAAGATTTAATAAAACAGAAATTATTCATATGTACACAAAAAAACAATGATAAGAAAGGAATACGTTAAAAAGATGAAAAAAAGTAATTAACAGGAGAATGAACAGCATCTACTCGTCATCATCATCAGAACCAAACTTCCTCCATAAGTGCTCAACCAGGTTATTGCGCAAGTTGACATGAGCTGCTTGTTTGCGGAAAGCACAACCTTCCATGAAACGATCAAAGGTGGCTGGAGGGCGTGGAAGTCGAGGTGGAGGTGGCACAGGTGGGTCAAATATATCAACATCATTTGCTCCTCGAGGTTCTTGGGCCTGATCCTCGACTATCATGTTGTGTAATATTATACAACAATTCATTATCAGAGCCATAGTTGAGGGCTGCCACATTCTTGCGGGACCTTTGATGATTGAAAATCTAGCTTGCAATACACCAAAAGCACGCTCAACGTCTTTTCTAACGGATTCCTGCATTTTGGCGAAAAGCTTTTGGTCAAACAATAACTAGTTAGAGTTGTGTCACTTGTGTAATATACTATGTATATAGAGATAATCACGTACCTCGTGCTTAGGATGTTGAGGACAAGAGAACGTCTTCATTAGAGTTGCCCACTCCGGATATATACCGTCAGCAAGATAGTAACCGGTGGTGAATTGCTGTCCATTTACCGTGAAACGACAAGGGTAAGAATTTCCCAAAGACAGATCTTGAAATAAGTTTGACCGTTCAAGTACGTTGATGTCGTTCAGACTTCCAGGTAAACCGAAGAAAGAGTGCCAAATCCATAAGTTGTAAGTCGCCACAGCCTCAATCACCAGCGTTGGAGAGCCGTCTTTGCCGGTGTAATGACCATTCAACGCCTTAGGACAGTTTTTCCACTCCCAGTGCATGCAATCCAGCGAACCGAGCATACCAGGAAACCCTCGCTCAGCGTTTTCGGCGAGTATAGTTTCCATATCTTCTTCTGTAGGTTTCCGTTGATATTGATCCTTGTAAGCTACAATAACTCCGAGACAAAACCGTTTAAGAGATTCAATAGCGGTGGATTCACCAATTCGAAGATACTCGTCTTGGGAATCCGCCGACATGCCATAGGCCAGTTGGCGAATAGCAGCTGCGCACTTTTGAAAAGGAGATAGACCTAGTTTGCCTATGTACAAACCATAAAACGAATAACAATAGTTAGCTTGGCCAGTTGAATATAACAATAAGAGCTTGAACATACCCAAAGCATCTCTTCTCTGCGTGAAGTATAGGTCACCCTCCCCCAACTTCTCCATAATACAAACAAAGAGGCGCCGACTCATTCAAAAACGACGACGGAACAAAAGTTCACCGTAAACTGGAGTTAAATTGAAGTAGTCCCTTAATAAACGGAAGTTTCCATCAACACAGTCTCTTGGAAGATTTGGAGATCTGCCTGGGTATGAGCCACCAGGTCCTCGTGGAATATGTGAAACAGCAAGGTAGTCCTGCATATCTTTGTTGTGTGATGCAAGGACAGCGATCAGTTCCGATGATAGAGCACTGATAACTACATATTGTGCGAAGAAAGAAGGATGAATGAACATTTGGTTTGGATGCATAGTGCGTAGAATTTGACACTTCAGACTCGAGCAAACAGAAAAAGCTAATGACACCAGCGCAAAATAAGAAACTTGACTTTGTAACAGGAAGTGATATGGAAAGAAGTTAACAAATCGAGGAGGAAAGTACTAAACAATCTTTCAAATACGAGTAATATGCTGGGTGTGGCTGTGTCAAGCACTGCACTGTAGCTCCTGCTCATGCTTATCTCCGTGACTCAAATAGTTTGGTCAATATTGATCATATACTTTCATGGTTATCACCGTGACCATACTACAAATCTTGTTGGATATTGATCATTGTATACTTTTATCAGTGCGAAAAACCGATATCCGATCATATACGATTGATGGGAAGGGGATCAATTTCTCAAAAGGTTTTAGTTTGGCAGTTCGGGCATGGCCAGGAGATTGAATCACCTCCCTCTCATTTGCGCGTTGGATGAACATTATTATGCAGGACGGATACAGCTGTCAAAATTTTTACAGCGAGTTTTTTTTGGGTCTGTATTCAGTTTACAGAACCGGGCGCGTTGGAGATGCTCTTAGCCGCAACGCAAATGTTTATAACTATCTTTGGTCGGAATAATTTTGGATAATTTTATAACGTACTTATGTAACTCGTTGTCCGTCCTTGCGACGGATAAAGGGTGTTCGATTTTGAGTTCACCTAAACTTGTTCCGGTCCCTCGATGGTGAGACGTGATAGTAGGCTGTCATTCTGACATTCGAGCAACAGCTGTCAATTTAATCAGTTGAATGAGGGACTTAGATAAGTTAAGTGAGTTCACCTTGTGCTAACTTCGAAGGGGTTGCGGAAGGCCGGAGCAGAGAGCCTGGCTCCCATTTTAAGACTCATGCGAGTCGGTAAATATATGTTCCCATACCCCAAAATTGACAATAAAAATGACCGAAATAGGACTGTACACACCGTTGTTACATCAACTCTTGATGTTAAGCATAGAGATTGGCACAGGTTTCCTCTTGCTTATAGGGCATTCCTGGGTCCTCTTACACCACAACTTTATAAATCATGGAGATAAGGAAAAAAACTGACACATGGACTCCTTTTCATCATCTGAGACATTAATTTGGGTAGAAATCTGTTTGTATTTATTATGGAAAACCCCAGCTTTAATTACATCGCTGTTGGTAACTTGTTATTAACCAAGTGGAATGGGAAAGTTGGATTGTTACATGTCATGATTGGGACCGAAACTGACGGGTCGGATTATCAATCTTATTCTCATCCTGTAGGTATGATGTCATTCCTGTTTGACCACTCTTCACCAACTTCCCATCGCGTTCACTTTCGTCGAAGTTTCCTATCTTCAATCTCAAAGTTCACCTTCTAATCGTTAAAACTCTTAGCAATTATCAAATCAAAGTTTTTTCATTGTAAAGAACAAGGTACTAAAAAGTTATCAATTTATCTAAAAACCGTTTTTTCTAAAAAATTGTCTCTAAAAAACCGTTATCCTAGAAACGTTTCATTTAAAAAACCGTTTCTCTTATAAAAGCGTTTCATATATCCATTATCTCAAACAAAAAACCGTTTCATTTATAAACCGTTTCTCTGCTAGCTTCCATCAATGAGCAATGATGATTCATACAATTACGAACAGGCTAAGATTGTGGCCGATAAGTTGGAAATTCTGTCTACAGAATATGTTTCGGGTGGTGGATCCAACACCAAGTCTATGGCAGAAATGTGATCTCTATATGCCGAGATTGTACCTTTCGAATCTCCAAACTGGTACCGTCAGTGGTCCAAGTTTGCCTCTGATCTTATTAAAAGTGATAAGGATCATGATCGTCCTATTTATATTAATGGAGGCCCAGCACCTACTAGTCCTATTGTGTCACAAGACGTTCCGGTTTATGTATTTGATCTCTCTTCTAATCCAACATTTCCGGAAGATATTATTATTGATAAAGAGAAAGATAAAAGTCAACATGGGAGTAACAGAGTATCTCCACAAGTTCATATACTTACTCAAGAAGAGATTAATATGGCTCAAGTCGCCAGAAATCTTCTGGATGAACAAAATGGTGGGAATAAACAGAAATCGATTCGTTCCAAATCTACTCCTCCTCATGTTGAGAAGAAGAGTCGACATTCAAAAAATCATAAAACAGATTGCGACTCAGACAGTTCAGAGGATTCCGATGATATCAAAAATGCTAAGAAGACAAAAAAATTCGACTGGTCTTCTAGAGCTGAAGCTGGTCCGAACTCTGAAGCATCCTATACACCAGGTGCTCTTTGGTTTTCTAAAGCTAAGAAAGGCTATGCTTCAAGTATATCTCTGGCAGTTAAAGGGTTTAACGCAAGTGTTAGACCTTCAGATTTTCCAAAAACCCTCACCAAAGAGCTTCTGGAGGGTGAATATATTGATTTACGTCGTATCAAAGGAGAATATCTGGCTAAGCAGAAGGGTTATACAGCTCCTCTTATTGTGGATGGCCGTGACAAAAATCTTTCTCTACAAAATAAAGCATTATCAGAGAAGCTCCTCGACACCCAAGAGTGGTTCTACTATTTCGACATTTTGCAATGTACTTATCAAGAGGCTTTTCCGAGTTGCTATGACGATTTCAAGCAATATGCGGAATTTATCAAGGAACGGTTTATGTCAGATGGAAAGAAAGCGGATTGGATGTGTGTGGCAAATTTTGATGCAGCCCTCCGTCGGAATTTCGCGTCAAAAGAAAACCTATCATTTGGTGACTTTGACCATAAGTCTTTATCAACATTATCTTCGAACTACATGGCAGATGCATACAAGCCTCAAATCCGACAACCAGAAGCTTCGACAAGCGCTAGACCGTATCAAGGTCCAAGCCGTCAGGCTTTGAATAAGCGGGGTCAATTCCACCCAAGATCTCAAAATTCTCCCTTGCTTTACGATCATTCCTATAAATACAAGAGTGGTTTTGGCGTGGAGGATACCAGAGGTGTTAAGAATGAAGCTGAAACGTATTGTTTCGCTTTCAATCTTGGTCATTGTGCTCTTGGCAATGCATGCACCAGACAACATAAATGTGTTGGTATTCCTTCTGTTTATTTCTCTAGAAAAATTCATAGCTCATTATTCGTTAGCTATTAAGGTTGGTTGAAGAGCTAACCATATGTGCTCTTTTCCAGAATGTCAAAGGGTGTAGAAAAGATCACCCAGGTTGTAAGCATACCTGAAGGAGATAAAAAATCTATCTTCGGGTTGGTATTTCTATGTTATCAATTCTTTAGTTTAAAGGAATATTACTGATATGTTTAGCATTTTAGATCAAAAAGGAAGGAGGAAATGATTATTGACGAAGGGTTGTCTCACAAGTTCCGACGCGGTTACATATGGGACGGAGTCAACGACGTAGGGTGTTCACCGGCTATTGAGTCAAGCATTGACGCAAGACCTTTTCCTGATGCACCTTTGTTACACCGCGATGTCAATGCCGCCTATGCTCTCAAGCAATATCATTTCTTATTTAAAATCAATACCCCGGTTAAAGTTGATGAGTTCGAGAGACTGCTTGTTGATCATCCAAACAAACCATTTGTGGTTTCGGTTCTGAAAGGTTTACGACTAGGATTTTGGCCGAGTTCTTCTCTTCCGGATTCAGTAGTTGTTGACGGTCCTAATCACGTATCTTGCGAAACTTTCAAGGATATTCTGGATGCTCAATGCCAAGAAGAAATCGACAAAGGCAGGTACTCACAAGAATTTTTGACCCTTCTTCCTGGAATGAAAGTTATTCCGTTGCTTATGGTTTCAAAGAAAGACTCTGCAAAGATGAGGGTTTGTTCCAATATGAGTGCTGGAGGACCTGGTAGACTGTCACCTAATGAATTAATCAACAAAGACAATATCGCCGTGACATATGATTCATTAAAAAATTTCATTCCTTTTGTAATCGATATGAAGCTGGACAAGGAGGAACTTATGTTATGGAAGTCCGACGTCGAAACAGCTTTTAGAATTATGCCTCTCCATCTTCAATATCAAATTTGTCAAATTATGAGGATCAAGGACAAGAAACGAGTCGATTATAATTTAACATTTGGTTCGTCCGCTTCTCCACACATTTGGTGTGGCTTCTTTTCTCTTGTGTTATGGATCGCCGAGTTCGTTTTTGACATCAAGAAGATGAATAATATTATGGACGACGTTTGGGGTATTTGTTCTAGGAAAGATTTCACTAATTTCAAGGGTCATCATATCCCAATTCCTCAAGCAAAGTTACTAAATTTGTTTGACATTTTGGGCATTCCGTGGGTCTGGAAAAAGCAAATCCATGGCCCGGTGATAGAAATCATAGGTCACATCGTAGACACGAAAGAAATGACAATGTACCTTCAAGAAGAGAAAAGATTAAAATTATTTACGAAGATTGAAGATTTCATATCTGAACCAAAACATAAATTAAAAGATTGGCAAGAATTACTCGGTACTCTTAATTGGGCATGTACATCTATGCCGTGGGGAAGATACGCTTTACAAAGTTTATATGAGAAGATTGCAGGTAAAGACAAGAAGTATATGAAGATTCCTTTGAATAAAGAAAATCAAGATGATTTGCGATGGATTTTGATTTACTTCAAGAATTCGGCAGGAGTTCGATTTCTCGAGTCGATGAGATGGAATCTTCGGGACACTGATTCAGTCTTTTTTACTGATGCGTGCATGTCAGGTATTGGTATTTGGGAACCAGGGTCACGAATTGGAAGATACTCGGTTTTACCTCCACCCACTAGGAACATTTATTGGGCGGAATTGCTAGGAGTAGTTTGTGCAATCGATTATGGCATAAAGGCTGGTTCAAAGAAGATATTCATTCATTCAGATTCCCAGCTAGTTTGTGATCTTTTCAACTCTCATGCTCCGAATTTCATTGTGAGACCGCTCTTCCGTTATGCGGTGTCTCGGTTGGTAGAAGCTGGTGCTGACGTCAAAGTCATGCACATATCGAAAGATTTCAATACCAAAGCTGACGATTTGTCTCGCCAAAAGATAGATGTAAAGGACAAAGATTTAGAAGATCTACGGCTTCGAATTGAAGGTTCTTCTATTTTATATTTTCAGATTAATCCCAATCTAGCTTCAGGTGGTCTTGAAGCTGATCTATCAGTAGAAACTGTTCCCTTCGTCAACAATTTTTATTCTGGAACGACATCATGGGTCGATCCAAAAAGACGTCACCTATCTTAAATATTACATTAGAAGAGCTTCGCAAGTTATCAAAAGAAGATCATCAAGCAACCGTAGCAAAAACATCATTAGTAAAATATAAATCAGGATTTCGTAGCTTCGCGAGGTGGTGTAAGAATTTTAATCAACCTTTTATTCCAAATGTCATTAATTTATGTGATTATGTATCTTATATGTCTCGCGTCATTTCACCAAGATCAGTTCAAGCTTATTTAGTAGGTATTGCGCACATTTTTAAATTAAATTTCCCTTCTGTTCGTTGTGAATCAAGACATCAAGATGTAGTTGATACAATGAAGCATTGTCTTAACAAATGTTCAAAACCGGTGATTAGGAAGAAAGCATTGACGGTTCAACAAATTGAAGAAGTCATCAAGAAATCATCTTCTTCACATGATGATAAACTTTTCCTGGCCATGCTCGGTATAGGGTTTGGGGGTTTGCATCGTTTGGGAGAACTTGCAATCCCAGATTCAGTTAGTCTTTATGATGAGAGGAAAATTATCTTACGTTGTGCTCTCCAGTTTTCAGCCTGCAAAAAGTTCGTTCAATCCCACCTACCTTATTCTAAGGGCGACAAAAGATTCATTGGAACTCCAGTTATTATCCAAAATTCCGAGAACACAACTGCCTGTCCTATCCGACTTCTCAAATCTTATTTACGATCTCGAGACACAAATTTCATATCTTATTCTGAATTATTCATAACTTCAGCAGGTTATCATCCGACTCGCTCCTGGTTTTTAGAGCGTTTCCACACTCATTTCGACAAAACATTTTCTGGTCATTCACTAAGATCCGGTGGTGCGACAGCTTTAGCTCAAGCAGGTGCTACCATGGATTACATTAAAAGTGCGGGGCGCTGGTTGTCAGACGCTTTTCTCATTTACGTTTGGGGTCATTGGGCTCTTTGTCTTCCGGAAAATGAAAATCATGTGATTGGTCGTACGTCTCATGTCGGTTATAACGTGATTTTCAAATAGTAAGTCTGTGCTTAAATGGTCAATGGCATGAGTGCCTTATAAGTTCTCTTTATTGTTGGTCAATGCATATTTATGCTTTATATGGTTTATGGCGATGGCCTTTATACATGGTCAATGGCATCACGCCTTATATCTATGATCAATGGCTTTATGCTTATAATGTTTCTGGCTTGAAGACTATCAAAATTTTCGTCCTTCTTTAAAATTGTTTGGTGCGACAGGAACTGACAAAAATTCGTATTTTATTAATCTCTTCCTCTCCTTCGTCACCACTCTTTTGGTACGCTGGTAGGCGGGTCGGAGAGGGCGTTTGTTAGTTCTCAAGTAATTAATATTCCCTTGGCTTAGGCCTTGGGCTTCGCACCAAACATTGTTCTTTGGTATTGTATACCAATTTATTAGTAAGTTTTAACGATCCCATTTCTTGCTGTTGGTAACTTGTTATTAACCAAGTGGAATGGGAAAGTTGGATTGTTACATGTCATGATTGGGACCGAAACTGACGGGTCGGATTATCAATCTTATTCTCATCCGGTAGGTATGATGTCATTCCTGTTTGACCACTCTTCACCAACTTCCCATCGCGTTCACTTTCGTCGAAGCAAGCCTGGCTCGCAGCGCAGGAGAAAACGCGCAGTGTCGGGCTGCGCAGCGCGGAGCGCTGCCCCGTAGCTACCCGGGGGTCACAAGAGAGGCGTGCAGCGCCTCTCGCTGGGCTTACACGTGACTTTTTTTTTGAGCAGCGCTACCCGGTGCCGGATCCGGGTCAGCCACCAATACCGTATCTGCCCTCGCTCACAGACCAAATACCGCGGACCTTACCACCACCCACCAATTCCACCACGATCTCAATAGATCCACCACTACATGGAACAATCTGATCTCCTTCGAACCGCCATCAATCAAACCACCACATCTCAAGCCATTATCGAATTCCAATCATATTCAATAGCATATCAATCTCACTGAATTGTTCAATCCGGGTTGAAAACATGGCCCGATCACCCTCAGGACTTCGATCTGCAATGAAAAGGCAAGTCTTTTTCGCTTTTCATCCCCTTCCTCCTCATTGATCACACCGTAATCACATTGTTGTTTTTTGATCCATCTAACTACCACTTTTTTCAAAGTAACTTCTTCGATTCAAGTTCATCATCACCCAATCAAATTACTTTAACCGTTACATCCTTAACACCAATTACTTATAAAGCTTTAGATATCTTATCATTCCATTCCATTATGTTGAACAAGCAACCGACAATCGACTCTTTTGTGACTTCTGGATACGAGACCGACAACTCTTGTGCTCCGCCTCGTCGATCATCTCGCATAGTCACCCCAGCCAGACGACCTGCTGGGATGATCACTCCTAGTTCCGACTCTCGACGGGCCCTTGACTTCAACGGTGGCGTGAGAGATGTCAGGGATGGACATGTCCATTGACGTCGCGAACGATCTGCCTCTTTACCAGGTGATGATTTGGCTCAAGGAATCATCCCATTTCGTGAACAGATCCGATCTCGATCGAACAACTGATTTCTGTCTCTAACTTTGAATTCTCATTTTTTCAACCAGGCACCTAGTACCTCTACTCAAGATCGACGCCGTGAACGATCTGCCTCATTACCCGGTGTTGATTTGGCTCGAGGAAGCATCCCAAATCGTGAACAGAACCGATCTCGATCAAAGACTACTGTAAGTTACTCACGTCTCTTCTTTTTGATTTATAATCTTTTCTTTTTGAACTTTGGATATCTGTCTCTGATTTTTTATTATCATTTTCTTGATCAGGCACCTAGTACCTCTACTCAAGGACGTCCTGGGTTAGTGACAGCAACTGTGTCAAACCGGGCTCCTGCAACCGTATTGCAAATTGAAGAAGAGGTAAGTGAACTGTAATAAGTACTTGATCGATTTGAAATTTGTGTTAACTTATGGTTTGTCATTCTTTCTGCGGATAGGTTCAATTGGGCCCTCCTTCTGTGGACTTTGCACAAGATTCTGACGAAGAGAACCAGCGGATCCGGAAGAGAAAGAGGAATCAGGAGGAGCCCGAAGAATTCAATAGCCCATATGATTACTATGACCCACCCTTTCATTGTCCAGTCAAAAAAGATGTGAGTTTCACTCTTTTAATTTATATGTTTTCCCTCAAAGCTGACCAAATAACATTGTAGCCACACAATGGACCACCTCTATCATGGCCGTGTAAGTATTGTAAAAAGGAAGTTCGAGTAAGCGCTAGCTCGCGAAGATCAAACCTCAAGGCGCATCGAGATGGAAACAAGGCACTGGGTAAGTCCGGAGCGGGTTGTCCGCGTCGTCAGCAAGCAATCCAGGCTGGTTGCAAGCTACCTCCAACCGAAAACGAACTACGCGCTGAACGTCTCAGACAAAATCATCAGTCTCCCTCA